>NW_015542593.1:166310-180008 GCF_001515605.1 Sinocyclocheilus anshuiensis
GAACCCCCAACTGCTCCCCGGGCGCCGCAGCATAAATGGCTGCCCACTGCTCCGGGTGTGTGTTCACGGTGTGTGTGTGTTCACTGCTGTGTTTGTGCACTTTGGATGGGATAAATGCAGAGCACTAATTCCGAGTACGGGTTACCATACTTGGCCACATGTCACGTCACTTTTATGTATGCAGCATCTTTGTTTGGATCGTGATTAAAATGCAGTGGTTGCCTCTAATTTTAAATGGAAAGAGCACAGACAAAGCCTTAGTTTGTTATATGAAGAGATTTATTTGTGTTATTTATTTGATTTGGGGCTTGTTTTAAAATTTAGTTTAGGTATTTACATTTTCATTATATTAAAATTGTCATTTAGCAGATGCTTTTATCCAAAGCGACTTACAAATGAGGACAATAGAAGCAATCAAAACCAACAAAAGAGCAATAATATGCAAGTGCTATATTAGTATATTATAGTGTTATATTTCAATTTCACAAAGAAACGTGCAGCATTTTGTCCAAGCAATAATAAAGACACATTTAATTTATAATTCTTAAATCTCATTTTGTTAAAAATCGTGAATCGAATCGTGAGTTGAGTGAATTGTTACATCCCTACTGTTAGAAGATAACATCCTTACACACAACAGGTGAGTGATTTAAACGCCACGTCTCTTGTTCTGTGTCCTCTCAGCTGAGTCTAATGAGTGAAGATCTCTCCGCTTTACGAGACCAGCGAAACACAGGCATCCAAAACCTCCAATCAAACCTCCGCTCACTTACAAAAGAGAAAGATGAACTCCAAGACACACTGAAGAGAAGCAGAGAGGAGGGAGAAACACTGAGCCTGGGTCTTCAGAAGAGTGAGGAGATGGTAAGCTTGTTAATAATATCTATGTTGCACCATACAGTCATTTTAGTTCACACTGCTCACACCCAGGAAAACTGCTCATTACATATCAACTTTGTTGCTAGATTTAGCAACTTTTCAGACTACTCTAGCAACTTTGTCTTCACAAAGCACCTAGCAACAAATTTAGCGGTTTTTAAAGTGTATTTGGAAACTCAAATGATAAAAAGGCACATTTTCCCTCTAATTTACACAGAGGAAATCAAAGGTGTCTAGCTGTGCATATATCACGTGGATTAAGTTGCTAGTTGCAATTGTTCAATAATTAAAACACATTGTTATTAGTTTGTACATGCACTTGTTGATCAGATCAGTTAAAGATTACGTAGAAAAATGGAAAATGTACTGGTAATTTTCTGCCAGGACATTATTAAAGTTGTAACCTGAAAACACAAAATACAATGCGTAATTTTAAATAACATTTTTAAAAAATAAAACTGAAAAATCAACAGAAAATTCCTTCAGATTAACACAGTACATTGTGCTCTGTTTTACAGACTTTACTGTGTAGCATACTAACTAACTACAGTGTTTCCCACAGCCTTACACACTATTCCCCCGCCCCCATATACATATCCATCTATATATAATCAGGCATTACATGCATGAAAATAACATCAAAAATTTTCTGAAGAAAGTCGGTTTCCTTCTGAAATACAGTGATATAAAAACACTTGCACCGGTTTTTGATTTTTAAACATGCAGTGCTCAGGTTTTTTTCAACGAAGTCAAAAGCTTTTTGGAAAATCTATTTGTGGCGGTCAGTTTTGATATTGTGACGGCCCGCCACAAATAAATCAATGTATTGGGAAACCCTGAACTACCAATACACTGCTTAAAAAATATAATTGTTCGTTGTTTACTGGTTAATAAGAAAATACATAAAATTTAAATGATCAAAAATGTGTAAATGTTCGATATTTCAATGTTGTATTTAAAAATAAATCTATTATAAAGCGGAGAGTTCCGGTGCTTGATTCTGATTGGCTGAGCCGCGTTCGAAGCTGTTGTAAATGACGCTACAAAGTAACATACACCTTTGTTTACGTTTGTGTGTTGCTCGGCAACCACTTTGTAGCAACCACAACTGTTTCTGAGGAGCTACATTGTTTGGTGGAAGAATACTGTTTTTATTAATATCATTACACTTTATTTGCTCTGTTTTATTTTGTGAAACCTTACTACGTATATGGAATAACCGTTTTATAAAAGCAATAAGCCCCGTGAAGCCGTGGTTTACAGTGAATTTACCTAACAACGGCCCTTAGCTGTTATAAATTCACTGTAAACCACAGCTTCACGGGGATTATTGCTTTAATAAATCTATCTTTTTAGTTTTACTAACAAATCTCAATTAACATTTCAAATCGTATTCATAATCATATTTTTTGCTGAGATTTGAGTGATCTGATTGTGTGTTCTTTGCAGTTTTGCATTGATTACATAATGATGTCATCTAGCAGCTTTTAGCAACAAATTGTCTCGCCTTTCAGCAACTTTCCATGAAAAGTAGTTGGTAACACTGTTACAAAGTAATTTTGTCGTTTCTTTAGAGGAAGCAGCTGACAGAGGAGCTGGAGTGTCTCACTGGCTTGAAGGATCAGCTGGAGAATGAGAAGATCTGTGCCGAGAAGATCCTGGAGTCGTTAAGAGACGCCACGAAAGAGAGGGATCAGCTCAAACGAGAACTGGAGGGAAAGATGGAGAAGGTGAGGACTTAAAATGTGCTGAAAAGAGCAGTGTAATAAATCCGACTCCTACTAACTGGATCTGACGTCAGAGTTTAGTTGCTGCGAAAGCTGGTTTTTGGACTAAAGGTTCCTTTATTGTAGAAAAAGGTTATTTTATTCTTTATTAAATACATGTACAAGTAATAAATTACATGAAATCCATCCGGAGATTTCAAACAGATCTCTTAAAGCTAGATTGATCATGTGGTATTTAGCAGATGTCATACAAGACTGACTCGAGCATTTTTGCTTAAAGGTGAAGACTCTACTCAAAGCATGTTCTGCAAGATTCCCCTTTCTGTCAAACATATTTTATTAGACTGTTCATAAAAAAATCTTTTATGAAGTGAACTCACTTAAAGAGTTTAGTATAATTTTGCCAGAAAAAAGTTTTAGAATTTTTATCATATGTTAATGTAAAAAATCTTGTGTAATATAACTTGTTTGCTGGTTTTTATTGTATTTGTTATACTTGTATTTTATGCCATGGTAATAGCCTAAGATGCTGACATGGCATTAAATAAAAAATATTAGTGCTGTCAAATGATTAATCGCATCCAAAATAAGTTTTTGTTTACATAATATATGTGTGTGTACTGTCTATTTATGTATATATAAATACATACACATACGCCTATATATTTTGAAAATATTTACTTGTATATATTTATATTCATATAATTTAATATATATGCATACATTTCATATATAAACATAACATTTTTCTTACGTTTATTCATGCATGTGTGTGTGCGTTTATATATACATAATAAATATACACAGTACACACGCATATATTATGTAAACAAATTTTTATTTTGGATGTGATTTAATTGCATTTAATCGTTTGACAGCACTAAGAAATATACTAATACTACTACTTTAGATTATTAAAATGTTCTTCACACTAAAAAAATGGTTCTTTTATTAGCTGATCACCGAAAGGTTCTTTGGAGAACCAAAAATGGTCCTTCTATGAAAACACCCAATGAGTAATGTCACTAAGTGTATATTCACTGTAATCGTACTCCCACAGCTGGCACACACTGAATCAAAAGCAGAGCAGCTGGAAAAGCAGAAGATCCTGCTGGAATCTGAAGTGCATTCCCTCAGTCAGGTGACTGACTGTCTCTTCATGTTCTAACCCAGAAGAACCGGTTCCTTTAACTAGCTTTTAAAGCTGCGTCTCATTGTGTTTCAGTCTCTCTCTGAGGTGAACTGCAGCGTGTCTTCAGATCAGTCTAAACACCCATCTGCACATCTGATTCCTGGGATTGAGGCGTCTGCTGAGAAACTGCAGGTAGATGATGATGATGATGAAGATGATGATGATGATGATGGTGTGTGGTCGTAAGACGGTTTTAATAGCCTGAGGTTATTCCTCCATGTGAAGGCGGCCTTTGCCACGCTCCAGCTGATCATTGACCGTCCCACTAATGCTTTAGCGGCTATTAACCGTGAAGAATGGGCCGTGATCTATCAGCTGCTGCAGATTATTCCAAAGAATCGGAGAACCGTCGTCGTTACACACACCAAGAAAACAACCAGACTGAACCATGTGCTGATCAAGATTGCGGTAAGAGTACACGAATCACAACCACCAACATCTTTGAGATGAAATGCTAACCTGAGGACAAACCACTGTAGGAGGCTTACAGGAGACTGGCGCAGCGCTATAAGACTCGCTTTGAGACGCAGCTGCAGCGTGATGTGGCCTCGTTTGAGGAGTCTCGCCTGCAGGACCTGCTCGCGCTCACGGCTCAGTCTCCGTCACAGTCTTTCCGAGCGCTCCAGGATGACTTCCAGCAGGTCTGGGGTCAGAGACTGACACGTCTGCTGGAAAGATGGCAGCAGTACCTGCAGGTATGAGCATTTTTGTTTAGCTACAGGGCTGGGCGATATAGCTAAAAAATGTATCACAATATAATGTTTAGAAGACGATCGATTGATCGGCCTTAGATTATGTCCAGTTTTCCATACATTGAGTTATTTGTGGAGGCTCGTCAAACAAATAGATTTTCCAAAAGGCTTATATGTGGCCCTGGAGCATAAAAGCAGTCTTAAGTCGCTGGGGGATATTTGTAGCAATAGCCAACAATACATTGTATGGGTCACAATTATACATTTTTCTTTTATGCCAAAAATCATTAGGATATTAAGTAAAGATCATGTTCCATGAAGATATTTAGTGTTTCCTACCATAAATATATCAAAACTTAATTTTTGATTAGTAATGTGCATTGCTAAGAACTTCATTTGAACAACTTTAAAGATGATTTTCTCAATATTTAGATTTTTTTGCGCGCTCAGATTCCAGTTTTTCAAATAGTTGTATCTCAGCCAAATATTGTCCTATCATAACAAACCATACATCAATGGAAAGCTTATTTATTCAGCTTTCAGATGATGCATAAATCTCAATTTTGAAAAATTGACCCTTATGACTGGTTTTGTGCTCCAGGGTCACATATTTCGTTGAATAAACTGAGCACTGCACGTTTCAAAATTAAAATGCAGCGCTGGTCTTTGTATATTAATGTATCTTTGAAAAGAACCGACCGTCTTCAGAAAAGCATCAATGTCATTTTCAATTCGTCTTTTCTGTATTGCCTGATAAAGTAGCATTTGTGAACGCAGCACTTATTTGATTACAGCCGTTACCGTGGAAACCACTATACTTCTCCCGCTCCAGCAGTGACACTGTTGTCCTCTGTAGAGTTGCTTTATTCATCTTATGAAATGACTTTGCTGTTATTGTCCTGTTTTCTTTGTGTGAAGCTGCTTTGAAACAATCTGTCTTGTATAAACCGCTATAGAAATAAACGTCCTGGCCGTATTTTTCAGTATCCTGGTACTGATGTGTTTTATTTGTGTGTTGATCAGACACTGGAGGCTGGTGTAAGGGTTCTGGAGGAGGGTTTATCCAAACACGCAGTGATGGTGTCAGAGGAGCATCCGCACCGGATCCGTGATCTGGAGGAGCTGAGATCTCTGCTCGGATCTCCTCAGGCCTCTGCCGTCTTACAGCTGCTCCAGCGACAAATCTCTCGCCGCTCCAAAGCCACCGAGCATCTCAACACATTTTATTTCGTAAGTGATGCATGTGTTTTGAAACGCTGCTACGTGTCTTTGTTCCGCACCTTTCCTGACCATCAGTTCTCGTTGACAGGCTCTGTTGAATCGATGCGAATCTGTGCGCTCTCCACTCATATCTGCCTCTGCCGAGTCCAAGCAGCAGCTCGAGGATCAGAGGAGACAGACTTTAACTCTGCTTCAAGCCCAACACGGCACTTTACCCAAAACTGAGGCTGAACTTCTGCAGGACAATCAGCGAGTGTTACTGCAGCTGCAGCAGACGCAGAAACAGATGGAGGTACGGAGAGTGGCGCTGTTATGCAGGCTTAAATCTGCATGAAATGGACATTCACACTTTATCATTAGGATATTAAGTAAAGATCATGTTCCATGAAGATATTTAGTGTTTCCTACCATAAATATATCAAAACTTAATTTTTGATTAGTAATGTGCATTGCTAAGAACTTCATTTGAACAACTTTAAAGATGATTTATCAAATATATATATAAAATTGACCCTTATGACTGGTTTTGTGCTCCAGGGTCACATATTTCGTTGAATAAACTGAGCACTGCACGTTTCAAAATTAAAATGCAGCGCTGGCCTTTGTACAAAATTAAAATGCAGCGCTGGTCTTTGTATATTAATGTATCTTTGAAAAGAACCGACCGTCTTCAGAAAAGCATCAATGTCATTTTCAATTCGTCTTTTCTGTATTGCCTGATAAAGTAGCATTTGTGAACGCAGCACTTATTTGATTACAGCCGTTACCGTGGAAACCACTATACTTCTCCCGCTCCAGCAGTGACACTGTTGTCCTCTGTAGAGTTGCTTTATTCATCTTATGAAATGACTTTGCTGTTATTGTCCTGTTTTCTTTGTGTGAAGCTGCTTTGAAACAATCTGTCTTGTATAAACCGCTATAGAAATAAACGTCCTGGCCGTATTTTTCAGTATCCTGGTACTGATGTGTTTTATTTGTGTGTTGATCAGACACTGGAGGCTGGTGTAAGGGTTCTGGAGGAGGGTTTATCCAAACACGCAGTGATGGTGTCAGAGGAGCATCCGCACCGGATCCGTGATCTGGAGGAGCTGAGATCTCTGCTCGGATCTCCTCAGGCCTCTGCCGTCTTACAGCTGCTCCAGCGACAAATCTCTCGCCGCTCCAAAGCCACCGAGCATCTCAACACATTTTATTTCGTAAGTGATGCATGTGTTTTGAAACGCTGCTACGTGTCTTTGTTCCGCACCTTTCCTGACCATCAGTTCTCGTTGACAGGCTCTGTTGAATCGATGCGAATCTGTGCGCTCTCCACTCATATCTGCCTCTGCCGAGTCCAAGCAGCAGCTCGAGGATCAGAGGAGACAGACTTTAACTCTGCTTCAAGCCCAACACGGCACTTTACCCAAAACTGAGGCTGAACTTCTGCAGGACAATCAGCGAGTGTTACTGCAGCTGCAGCAGACGCAGAAACAGATGGAGGTACGGAGAGTGGCGCTGTTATGCAGGCTTAAATCTGCATGAAATGGACATTCACACTTTATCATTAGGATATTAAGTAAAGATCATGTTCCATGAAGATATTTTGTATGTTTCCTACCGTAAATATTTCAAAACTTAATTTTTGATTAGTAATATGCATTGCTAAGAACTTAATTTGGACAACTTTAAAGATGATTTTCTCAATATTTAGATTTTTTTGCACCCTCAGATTCCAGATTTTCAAATATTGTTCTATCCTAACAAACCATACATCAATGGAGAGCTGATTTATTCAGCTTTCAGATGATGCATAAATCTCAATTTTGAAAAATTGACCCTTATGACTGGTTTTGTGCTCCAGGGTCATATTCTGTTCTAATTTAATTCTGTAAATTAACTTTTGATTTTTCGGCGCATCGGTGTTGCGCTGTACTAAAAGCATGCTTGCACAAGCAATTTAGCAAATTTAATTTGATTTGCCCCCAAAAAGCACTCTCTCTCACTCACTCACTCACTCTCACTCTCACTCTCACTCTCACTCACACACACACTCTCACTCTCACTCACACACACACTCTCACTCTCACTCACACACACACTCTCACTCTCACTCACACACACACTCTCACTCTCACTCACACACACACTCTCACTCTCACTCACACACACACTCTCACTCTCACTCACACACACACTCTCACTCTCACTCACACACACACTCTCACTCTCACTCACACACACACTCTCACTCTCACTCACACACACACTCTCACTCTCACTCACACACACACTCTCACTCTCACTCACACACACACTCTCACTCTCACTCACACACACACTCTCACTCTCACTCACACACACACTCTCACTCTCACTCACACACACACTCTCACTCTCACTCACACACACACTCTCACTCTCACTCACACACACACTCTCACTCTCACTCACACACACACTCTCACTCTCACTCACACACACACTCTCACTCTCACTCACACACACACTCTCACTCTCACTCACACACACACTCTCACTCTCACTCACACACACACTCTCACTCTCACTCACACACACACTCTCACTCTCACTCACACACACACTCTCACTCTCACTCACACACACACTCTCACTCTCACTCACACACACACTCTCACTCTCACTCACACACACACTCTCACTCTCACTCACACACACACTCTCACTCTCACTCACACACACACTCTCACTCTCACTCACACACACACTCTCACTCTCACTCACACACACACTCTCACTCTCACTCACACACACACTCTCACTCTCACTCACACACACACTCTCACTCTCACTCACACACACACTCTCACTCTCACTCACACACACACTCTCACTCTCACTCACACACACACTCTCACTCTCACTCACACACACACTCTCACTCTCACTCACACACACACTCTCACTCTCACTCACACACACACTCTCACTCTCACTCACACACACACTCTCACTCTCACTCACACACACACTCTCACTCTCACTCACACACACACTCTCACTCTCACTCACACACACACTCTCACTCTCACTCACACACACACTCTCACTCTCACTCACACACACACTCTCACTCTCACTCACACACACACTCTCACTCTCACTCACACACACACTCTCACTCTCACTCACACACACACTCTCACTCTCACTCACACACACACTCTCACTCTCACTCACACACACACTCTCACTCTCACTCACACACACACTCTCACTCTCACTCACACACACACTCTCACTCTCACTCACACACACACTCTCACTCTCACTCACACACACACTCTCACTCTCACTCACACACACACTCTCACTCTCACTCACACACACACTCTCACTCTCACTCACACACACACTCTCACTCTCACTCACACACACACTCTCACTCTCACTCACACACACACTCTCACTCTCACTCACACACACACTCTCACTCTCACTCACACACACACTCTCACTCTCACTCACACACACACTCTCACTCTCACTCACACACACACTCTCACTCTCACTCACACACACACTCTCACTCTCACTCACACACACACTCTCACTCTCACTCACACACACACTCTCACTCTCACTCACACACACACTCTCACTCTCACTCACACACACACTCTCACTCTCACTCACACACACACTCTCACTCTCACTCACACACACACTCTCACTCTCACTCACACACACACTCTCACTCTCACTCACACACACACTCTCACTCTCACTCACACACACACTCTCACTCTCACTCACACACACACTCTCACTCTCACTCACACACACACTCTCACTCTCACTCACACACACACTCTCACTCTCACTCACACACACACTCTCACTCTCACTCACACACACACTCTCACTCTCACTCACACACACACTCTCACTCTCACTCACACACACACTCTCACTCTCACTCACACACACACTCTCACTCTCACTCACACACACACTCTCACTCTCACTCACACACACACTCTCACTCTCACTCACACACACACTCTCACTCTCACTCACACACACACTCTCACTCTCACTCACACACACACTCTCACTCTCACTCACACACACACTCTCACTCTCACTCACACACACACTCTCACTCTCACTCACACACACACTCTCACTCTCACTCACACACACACTCTCACTCTCACTCACACACACACTCTCACTCTCACTCACACACACACTCTCACTCTCACTCACACACACACTCTCACTCTCACTCACACACACACTCTCACTCTCACTCACACACACACTCTCACTCTCACTCACACACACACTCTCACTCTCACTCACACACACACTCTCACTCTCACTCACACACACACTCTCACTCTCACTCACACACACACTCTCACTCTCACTCACACACACACTCTCACTCTCACTCACACACACACTCTCACTCTCACTCACACACACACTCTCACTCTCACTCACACACACACTCTCACTCTCACTCACACACACACTCTCACTCTCACTCACACACACACTCTCACTCTCACTCACACACACACTCTCACTCTCACTCACACACACACTCTCACTCTCACTCACACACACACTCTCACTCTCACTCACACACACACTCTCACTCTCACTCACACACACACTCTCACTCTCACTCACACACACACTCTCACTCTCACTCACACACACACTCTCACTCTCACTCACACACACACTCTCACTCTCACTCACACACACACTCTCACTCTCACTCACACACACACTCTCACTCTCACTCACACACACACTCTCACTCTCACTCACACACACACTCTCACTCTCACTCACACACACACTCTCACTCTCACTCACACACACACTCTCACTCTCACTCACACACACACTCTCACTCTCACTCACACACACACTCTCACTCTCACTCACACACACACTCTCACTCTCACTCACACACACACTCTCACTCTCACTCACACACACACTCTCACTCTCACTCACACACACACTCTCACTCTCACTCACACACACACTCTCACTCTCACTCACACACACACTCTCACTCTCACTCACACACACACTCTCACTCTCACTCACACACACACTCTCACTCTCACTCACACACACACTCTCACTCTCACTCACACACACACTCTCACTCTCACTCACACACACACACTCTCTCACTCACACACACACACACACACACACACACACGATTCTATAGGCAAGACTTGACTAATCTGATTCGAGTATGTAAAGCCTACAAATCACTAGATGGTAGCATCAACACAGCGATTTGTTACAGAACATGTTTTTAAGGGCTTCCAAACACTTACCTTTGTTCGTCTGGCAGGAGATTCAGGAGCAGATGAAGGAGCTGAAGGTCCAAGCTGACGCCTCAAATCTTCAGCTCCAGGAGCTCAGCAGCCAACTGAAGGAGAAGGAAGCCCTGATCCAGAGCTTGCGAGACAAACTTACAGAGTCAGAGGTTGGTTAATAGTTGAGTGTTTGTGCAGGTCACTATACGCTTGGTGTTTGAGAGCCGTGCAACACGTTTCAGTTCACCTGCACCATATCCAAGCTTTTCCAATTAAATACTGAATATAATGTGATTTTCATTTTGTGTGACAGAATGCATTTTTTGATTCTCCATTTCCCCGTAATTTGTCCTGCAGGTTCTGGCTCGGAGGAGCATGACACCAGAAGCTGCTGATCTCGCCGCCCTCAAAGACAAACTTGTCAAAATGGAGCTGGATCACATCGTGGTCACCACAAGTCAAGAGAAGGAGTATGTGTGAGCCGCTGATCCTGTGACGTACGGTTCAGTCTGGGAAGAGCGTGCTTAATGTGTTTCTGTGATTGTTTCGTTCTAGAGTTGCACAGATGACCTCCGTGTTGGAGCACAGAGCCGATGTCATCCGCAAGCTGAAAGAGACCCTGAGGAAAATGCAACAGGACGATGAACAGTCATGTGAGACACTTAGCATAGATGCACCTCCTCACCTTTCAGTGACAACTCACTTTTTTGAGATCAAAATGTGTCACCTGTGAGATTTGCTTCGATCTAGTGAGAAAGTGTTTTTGTGAGGGGGGGGGTGGAAGAACTGGTTGCTTCAATAAGTTTTATATAGTATTTTCTTTCATCTTTACTTCAAAACTGTCTAAAAAGGGTGATATTTGATGTATTTGAGGTCTGAGATGTGGGAACGCTGAAGAGAGAGAGAGAGGGCAAACATTGTGCATTTTAGGTCAGCATTAGCTATGTTTCCATCCAAAGTTACGAATTAAACTTATGCACAAAATTGGAATATCGCATAAAACATTTGCGAATAAAGCACCGTTTCCATCCAGTGCGTTGAAGAGAACTTCCTGATTAACTTGCGCTAAACATCACGAAGAAAACTGAATTTGCTGCATCAGGAGAAGGCACTGTATATAATAACTTGTGTGTACAATAAACTACGAGCTTCAGAGCGCGCAGACGTGCGCAGTCTGCTGTTTAGGAACGCAGTTCTGAGAGTTAATTATAACGAAGCACTCTGACGAGACTTTGCTCAAGCATTTCAGATGCAGTGCGATGAGATCGGTCTGTTGATTAGTCCAGTTTTATTCTGTCCCATCACAAACTCACGTCTTTTTTGATGCGCATTAAGGAATTTATTCAGTAAAGGTGTTTCTATCATAGTTTATGCGCATGTTTTCTTACCGTATAAGACATTTATCCTACTTAGTTGAGCGCATAAGAGTGTTGATGTGACTTTCTAAGTGTTTTATGCACATCTCGTGCTGATTTCTCATCGTTTGATCTGTTTAAATGTCTTCTACAGTCATAGACGGCGATGAGTTTGACCTTAAATTGTGCTCGAGCACCAAAGAGAAGAAGATGGAGGAGCTGCAGAAGAAGAACGCTCGGTTTGAGAGGTAACCGCACCGAAACATCACGTCACTTCTGCTGCCTTCAAAACGGCTGAAATTCGAATTTTGCATTTAAATATTATCAATATTCGAATTTAAAAGGCATACTTTCAGTTAGGGGGAAAACGCTTTTGGCGGCTTTCCTGAGGCCACAAGAGGGCGCATCGAGCAAAATATTACTAATGCACATTTATTAAAGGAGTCATGAACTGCCTCTGTTTTTTTTTTTTGTACTGTTCTCTGAGCTGCACTTATCTTATCAAGATTTTTACATCAAAAAAACATCATAATTTAGCAGTAACAGGCTATTTTCTGTCCTGGTTTTAACCCCCCTCATCAGAACACTCTGTTTGAACAAAAATTAAAAACAATGCGTCTTAATCAACTTATGCACCGATCCAGGATCACTTTAATTTTTGATATTAAAAAGTGCATTCTATAATCTGTGTCTCCTCTCTGTTAATAAGCATTACTCAGACCTTTCCTAACGGTTCCTCATGCAGTCTGGTGAGCAAGCAGCAGGAGGAAATCAACAAATGGAAGCGGAGAGCGTACAAGATGAAGGAGAGCCAGCGAGATGCTCCATGCACGCCAACCAAACGCCTTCCTCCTCTGACAGAGACCGAACTCAACTCGCCCAAGAAGACCTTCCTGGACTCGCCCAAGAGCAAGTTCTTTGACGTGCGCTCCAGCGTTCCTGTCCCCCTCAAGCATCCCCCACAGTTCTTCGATAACTCCAGCCTCGAGGCGGTGCCAGGTACGTGAGCGCTGCTGCCGTGTCTCATACGGTCACGCGTGCAGATCAGTTACTGTGAGTGTGTTCATGTTAGAGGATGCCTGTGCGCCAGCCGAGTCCTTCCTGGATTCTTCAGACAGCGATGAAGAGGGTAAATGCTCACGTGTGGGGTGTTCTTCACTAACACACTCCAGTGTGTTTAACCTGCAGGGTTCCCACGGGTCATGGAATTTCTGAAATATCATGGGATTTTAAAAGGTCTATTCTAGACATTGAAAGTCAGGATTTTTTTTTTTTTTTTTTTTTCCAAGCCAGGGAAAACAGGGGTTTTTTGTT
>NW_015542593.1:180107-189454 GCF_001515605.1 Sinocyclocheilus anshuiensis
GTCATGGAAAATCAGGGATTTTTGATTGTCGCTTTAAATTTTAGTTTTCATTGATCAAAATGCAATTTTGCCATGTGCCCAGGGCCAGCGTTAAGGAAGCTCAGGACAGTTGATGGATTTTTCCACTTGTAGTAATTTGTTAATATTTAAATTATTTTATTCCCTTCCCGCTCATCAACTGGCAATCACCGAAGTCAAACGCAGTCACCAGGCTGTACAACTGGAGTACCTCGTTTTAGTTGTTTCCTAATGAGGATTTACACTGTTTTACACTAGGGATGCACCGAAATGAAAATTCTTGGCCGAAGCCGAAACCGAACAAAATGAAACACTGGGCCGGATACCGAACCCGGCTGAATAATTTCGGTTGCCGAACATTCGGTGCATCCCTCCCTATTTTACACATTTCATATTTTTAGCACAGAAGCCTGAAAGACTTTCTTGACTGTTATGTCATCAGATTACTGATTTTACGTGACTTCTTTTTTTTATTTTATTTTTTTTATGTATTTATTTTGTTTATTTAAAAAAAAAATGTAGGCCTATTTTTTGTTGTGAAATGTCCCAATTGAAGTACAGGATGTGAAAATTTCAGATAAATGTTCATGTTATATATTTGTGAGTAGTTAAACATGTAGATGGATGTTTAAAATAGGTATATAATATCAATAAATCGATCAATATACTTCTGTATCGAATCGTAGAGTAGAATTTTTTGTGGTATCTGCAAATATCGTATTGCTGGGTATGAGAATCGATATCGTATCATATCGTGACGAGCTATTCGATTTACACCCCTAGCAATAATCCTGATATTTATGAGCAATGATTAACCGTTTAACGATTACCGTGCAGCCCTAATAACAGAACAATAGTGCCTGGTTTCTCCATTTCTGTCACCTGATGGAGTTTGGTTTCATTGTCACCTTTGGCTTTAGTGTGGGTTTAAATGACAATATTCATAAAACAGTATCGCTTTTCATCTTATTTTGTGTTTATTAGTGTGAAGCTGCTTTAAAACAATCTGTGTTGTATGAAGTGCTATAGAAATACACGTGACGTGAATGCTCCTCTAACTCTGTCCGTGTTTGTTTTAGATTCCAGCTCCAGCGCGGCATCAGATGCAGCTCCAATTAAAGACTGGTGGCAGATTCCTAACTCTTCTCCAGCAAAGCCTGATGCTAGCGGCAATGCTAACGCATGCCCAACGCAGTAATCGCTGTTGTCTTTTTCTTGTATGTTTTTGTTGACACTTTCTGTTTTAATGTAAATAAAGTCAGCGTTTAAAATGCTCAGGTGTTTTGTTTTGTTGATTTGAATTGTTCGGTTTATATTGGTTACACGTTCTGTTATACAAACAGTAACGCAGCTGAGATTTGCTATATTCCCAGTTATGAGGGAATGATGTCAGAACTTTGGCTAATGTTCTGTCAAAGTTATGAACAAACATTAATAGAATATTTGTTAGTTTATCTGATCTGTAGTAATGTCTTCAAAACATCACAAAAACGTAATTTGAAACATTTTAGATGTTTGTTTAATGTTTTTTTTAAATGTTACTAGTTAGAATTTTCAGAGAACATTCAAATGTAACATTCCCATTATATTTGCAAAATGATACAATGGAACGTTCACTTAACATTTGCATAACCAAAGGACAAAATGTTTTTAACACTTCTGAAATAACGTTTATAACCTAGAAGGGTATGTTAGCAAAACGTTCTTGCAACTTTTTTTTTTTTTTTTTATATATTGCTTTACGTGATTTTTAAATGTTTACAGGCAAGTCTTTGTCAAGCCAACATTCAGAATTGATCTTGAACTTTAACAGTTCAGCTTTAGTTTTTAAATGAGTTTATTGCCAGTGAAATGGACTCTACTGTAGTTTTGTAGTACTTGAGGCCGGTCTTTAGACCATTTTATGACGGTCTTGTCTCGGTCTCGACCACATTTGTACTCAGTCTAGTCTTGGTTTCAGACTAAGAGGATTTGGGATTTGCCCCTCCACTTGTCCAAAATATTTTAGAGATTAGCATGACTAGAAAGATGTATATTTATTATAAAAATAACCAAATACTAAGAAATATCTTGAATTTTTAGTCGATGTGCAGTATCTTATTTCAATGCTTGTTTTGTCTTATTTTAAATCATTTGAAGTAGTGCTGTCAAACGATTAACTGCGATTAATCGCATCCAAAATAAAAGTTTTAATGGAATATGTGTACTGTATATATTATGTATTTTGAAAATATTTACATGTATATATTTATATTATATATAAATATATTTATTATATAAACAACATATTTTTCTTAAATATATACAGGCATGTGTGTGTATTTATATATACATAAATATACATAGTACACACATTCTGTAAACCAAAACTTTTATTTTGGATGCGATTAATCGTTGGACAGCACTACATTTAAGTTATCTTGAGGCATCTCTTTTTTGAGAGATCGTCTCAAAAATCTCACCAAATTAATACAAATACCCACAAAATTCAAGATATTGTTGCAAAAAAGTAATTGTATGAAATCTGTTTTTATATTGCCTAAAATATGATCTAATTAAGCAATATCACAAGAGCAAGAGAGCTGTTTTCACACATTTGATAATGCTTTTATGCAAATATTCAATAAAGAAAAGTTATTTTTTAAAGCACTATTCTCAACATATGTGCATTTGTAATGGTGTGCGTGGATGAGTTTTGTTAGTGATTTAATTTGATTGTAACAGCTCTATATAGTGTCTTATTCTAATTGTATTTAATGGTTTAAAAATAAGCCGTTTCTGAAGCAGTGAATTAGAGTAGTGCTGGTCTCAACACAGATCAGGTGGTCTTGACTACAGCTCTACTCTACTCTACTCTACTCTGTGTTTGTAGAGTGTTGTCTCCGCTGCGGCACTGACGCGGGATTATTATAAACACGCCGGAAAAGTCTCTTTATAGACTTTATTTTGTGAATTAAATTCTGTGTGTGAAGCATCAGACAGACGCGATGCAGAACGCGGATCCCGCAGGTGAGTGACCATAATAATAATAATAACATCAGCTCATCTGTAATAACGGCATATTATTATGATTGTGACTGACTTTATTCTCACATACATGACGAGCATCTGAGAGGAGAGCAAGTTTATGCATTAATTGCTGCATGAAAACTACTGTTCTGTATTTGTGTTTGTTATATTTGAATAAGTTGCAGTTAATTTCAATAGTAAATTACACATTTTTATTTATTTATAGATTGATTAAAGTATGGCCAGAAAGTGCAAGTATTCTGTTGCGTCTCAAATGTGTTTAAAACCTGCATGAATGATGAGAAGACAAACAAGGAAAAGTAACTTTTGTCTTTTGGTTTAAATATAAGGTCACCCCTGCCGTATTTTTATCCTCGTCATTGCATGAAATGCAGTGCAGTTTTACATTTTGGCATGTTAGTTTAAGAAGTACCTCACTGCTTCTGACATGTTTACTGTAAATGTTATTTTGCAGTATAAAAGACTTAAGTCAATTTTATTTGTATAGCGATTTTTGAATGCAGCTTTACAGGAAATCATGATGTGAATGTTTATAATATCGTAATATATTCATGCCTTAGTCACATTTATCTGATTATATAATATAACGGTAATATAATTTATATTTTGCAACGATAGAAACAATCAAGCTGTCAGTAGAACGTGATTTTGAGGGGGTAATTATTAATGTTCTCAATTTTAGCACAAAAACATTATACATTGGTCGCTTGTGTGCTTTCCTTGAAACGTTTTAGACGTTTGTCTAACGTTTTTTTTTTTTTAAAGTGACCACTTATTTCAGAATTCAAAAGTTATGTTCCTGTGATGTTTGTAACATGGAAAAATACAAATGGAATGTTCTCTTAACATTTGCATAACCAAAAAAACCATAAGCAAGCAGTTTTTAGGGAGCGTTCTGCCAAGGTTCTCTCAAAGTTATGAACATGTTCCAGTAACGTTAATAGAATGTTTGCTCAAAGTTATCAGGTCTTTAATTAGGTTCTCAAAACGTTAGAACACAAGCATTACTTATACATTGTTGAAATGGTTTTTCCTGAAGTGTTTTAGATGTTCATGTAACATTTTTTTTTAAATGTTGCCACTTGTTTCAGAACGTTCAGAGAACATTCACACGTAACGTTCCCATAATGTTTGCAAAATGATACAATGGAATGTTCCCATAAAAACATTTAAATGTTTTATGTTCAGAGAACATTCGGATCTGTTATGTGTATAATGTTTTAGAGCGGGCGGATAATATAGTTTACACTGCATCGATACTAGTGCACAGCTGTATGAGTGTGTTGTTTGTCCAGATGTGTTTGTGAAGCGGCGAAGGACGGCGCTCTGGTGTTCCGTGTCTCTGTTTGGACTCTCTGTTCTGGTTCTGGTGGTCGGGCTGCTGTCGGCCACGCAGACGGATAACGTGGCCGTGTCTGGATACTATCCCGGGATTATAGTGAGTGACTCCACACCATCACTTTAATCAACTCTTTGTTTTGTCCTTTCATTGGAGCAATAAAACCGCAGTCTGTCATTATGTTGCTGATGAAGATGGAGTCCAGACCAGCGCTGGGGAAAGTTACTTTTAAAAGCAATGCACTACATTGTTGCGTTACTCCCTAAAAAAGTAACTAATTACGTTACTTAGTTACTTTTTATGGAAAGTAATGCGTTGCGTTACTTTTGCGTTACTTTTCAAATCTGGGCGGGGCTTGCTTGTTTGTTTTAAATATAAAAAGTTCTATTTTTGGCAAATGTAAAACTTTTTCACACCAAAAGCCTCAGGCTGAAGGAAAAGTAAATTCACGTCTAACAGTAGAACGCAGAAGAAGTTCAACACTCTTCAGCAATAAAAACAGAACGAACGAACGAATGTTGGTTTATCTTGAGTAATTTTTGCTTATTAGTATGATTGAATTTGATCGAAGCTCAGCAGCAAAGACACTGGTTAATAAAATGGGATTAAATACATAAAGGATATTTGTATTATTTAACACATTTAATTATTGCAGGTTTGCGTCATATTCTGAGTTGCATTTCACTGTTTTTATTAATTTTGAGGAATACAGAATTAATGCATGTTCACATTTAGAACTAAAGTAACATCTTACGATTTCTCAACATGGGCACAGGAGAGCTTTCAATCAATAAATGGGGAAAAAATTAACTATCGTTACTTATTTTAAAAAGTAACTGATATTTTCTTGTAAATTAAAAAGTAATGCATTACTAGTTAGTACTTGAAAAAAGTAATCTGATTACGTAACTCGCGTTACTTGTAATGCATTACTCCAACACTGGTCAAGATATTAGGTTAAATCAAGTTTGTTGGTTTGTTCTCTTCTCGATGGCAGCTGAGTTTTGGAGCATTCTTGGGAATCGTTGGTCTGAACCTGGTGGAGAATCGCAGGCCGATGGTGAGTACAACCAGCCCAAATCATCTCGAAATGGCTTTATGGTGTATTTTAGATCGGCTCTCTGAGCGACGTAATGGCTCATCAATACAATTACAGCCATTGTATTTCAGTGAGGTTTATTTCTGTCCCTGTGAAATATATTTCAGATTATATTACTCATTTTAGTAGGGAACATGAGGCACATCCGCCGTCAGATCGATGAGTGTGATTGGATATGTGGTCAGTAATGCTGAAAGTGATTGGCTGATGGATCAGGTTGAGCTTTAGCTGAATTAGATTAGCATTGATGATCGCTGGGCTCAAGAAGCTGCAGCCCGTCTTCAGCCCAACTCACCTCACCTCACAGCCTTATAGAAACCAGATGTTTGCTGTTTACCCGTGTAAAACTCACTGATGTGATGCAAAAGCGTTGCTATGTGACTAATGGTGTTCCATGTGGTTGCTAGGGTGTTGCTATGGGTGCAGTGTGGTTGTTAAGGTGTTGCTAGGTTACAATAATGTCTTCAGTATCATTGCTAGAGTATTGCTATGAATTGTAGGGTGTTCAGTGTGGTTGCTAGGGTGTTGCTATGGACTGTAATGTGTTCAGTGTGGTTGCTAGGGTGTTGCTATTCGACTAATGTGTAGTGTGGTTGCTAGAGTGTTGCTAGGTGACTAATGCCTTCAGTGTTGTTGTTAGAGTACTTCTATGGACTGTGATGTTTAGTGTGGTTACTAGGGTGTTGCTATGTGACTGTAATAGTGTTTCATGTGGTTGCTAGGGTGTTGCTATGTGACTGCAATTGACACTATTGTCAGTATTGTTTAGTGTGGTTGCTAGGGTGTTGCTATGGACTGAAATGTTTAGTGTGTTTGCTACAGTGTTGCTATGTGACTGTAATAGTGTTCCATGTGGTTGCTAGGGTGTTGCTATGTGACTGTAATTGACACTATTGTTCAATGTGGTTGCTAGGGTGACTGTGTGGTTGATAGGGTGTTCAGTGTGGTTGCTAAGGTGACTGTGTTTGGTGTGGTTGCTAGGGTGTTTGGTATGGTTGATAGGAGCTGTGTCCTCCAGAGGTCGCATTTGAAGGCTGCATACGTCATTAAGGATGTCTTATTTAAGAAAAGTAACCGTAATAAAATTGACTTATTCCTTGTGAGGTTTAAAATACTATAATTTCTTTTTTACTTTGCAATTTAAGTTATTTTTCTTAAATGAGACTTCCCCGATGACGTATGCAGCCTTCAAATGCGACATCCGGAGGACGCAGCCTTCAAACTGAGACGCTGCAAGGGTGTTCAGTATGGTTGCTAAGGTGACTGTGTGGTCACTAAGGCGACTGTGTGTTTGGTGTGGTTGCTAGGGTGTTCGGTGTGGATGCTAGGGTGTTCGGTGTGGATGCTACTAGGGTGTTCGGTGTGGATGCTAGGGTGTTCGGTGTGGTTGCTAGGGTGTTCCTCATCATGTTCGGACGGCTGAATCTTGTATTGATGATGCTGTAATCTGGTTTAGCAACTCTTCTGTCACAAATGGGGTCCAAAAGGAATGTTTTGACACACCTGTTAATGACGAGTGAATTCAATATTTTTTACCAGCCTGTGTTGCTTTGATATTAGGATATTGTGAGCAGCCAACCAGCAAAATGTATAAAATGTTTGTAACTGTCGGTTGTTAATTTTAGACCCTGGTAATAAATCACACACAGACACACACACCGGCGTTACCATGGCGAAGGGAAGTTGTGCGTCTGTAACCATGGTGACGTGTTGTTGGTCTGGGTGTGATTTAGGCTTCTGTTGTGTCCTGGGCTCTGATCCCAGTACATCCTTTAAAATTGAATGAACAACACGCACACACACTCATTCACACAATCTACATGCACACACCCCATCACACAGGACAGTTTTATACATACACCTGACACACACACACACACAGTGCCGGTAAACTGAATCCAGGCGCTCAGGTGAACACATTAATGTGCAACAGCCCGTATCACACTGCAGCTTCAGCTTCCATTTCCTGAGCATCACTGCAGACTCAGTCCCGTGACCTCTGACCCCTCAGTGATTGCAGGAAGTGACCAGAACATTGTTGCCAGAGAGTTTCGAGGTCAAACGCTGCAGAATTATGACTATAATGGAATGAGACGCCAGGGTGATGATGATTCAGATGTTCACCTTCAGCCTTCAGAGAACAAGATCTTCTCAGATTCATCCATTATGTAACGATTTGTTAAAGCCAACATGAAACCGGAGGATAAAGTGAAATACTTTCAGACTGAGAAGCAGTTTTTATTCAGAACTGGTTCTGTAGTTTTAAAAAATCCAGACCCTGAATGATTGTCACGAGTTTTGCTCTGTTTACAGTTCTTGAATTTTCTTCTGTTTGAGTCTTATTATTGGATTGAAGCTTTTTGCTTTTATTTTATGGATCATTTGACACTGGATCAACATGCTGTTTTTAACATGCTTTAAGAAATACATAAATGGAATATAATTGAACTAAATGTGATGAGAGAGAAAGGTTGTTTTTAAAATTCAGTCATTTGAGTCTTTTCTGCAGTTTAGTTTCAGTAAATGCTCTTGATAGACTGAAGAAGTTTAAGAGATTCATTTTAATGCAGTTTAACAAATTATTCTACTTTGATTAAATAATGACATTAAAATGCTAACAATCTTGTTATTGATTAGTATGGCATTAGGAGTAATTGAGTTATATTTAGGCAGCAGGATGTGTTTCCATAATAGAGTGGATTTAATAAATCAGAATCCTTTATGATTCAGTGCAGATGAGTCAGTGTTCATGTGTTTGAATCAGTGAGATCTGTTGTATTTCTCTTCACCTTTATCTCAAACACTCTTCTATCCGTGTTGTAATTTCCAGAGACCCACTCGCTCCCTTCAAATACATGAGCAGTGAGCACTACAACATCTGCCCTTGAACGTTTATGAGTGCTTATATAACCCGTGCTGGATTCATCACAGCACAAACCAGTTCATGGGCTTCACTGAGCTGAAGCTGAACACGTGTGCGTGTGTGTTTGAGTTGTTAATTAACTCCGTTGGTTTGTGGATGTAGTTAGTTAGTAGAGCTGGGATAAGCTGGAGTGCTGACGGGTAACCAGAGAGCCGGTGTTGAGTTACTGATCGCTGACATGGAGCTTCACACATGCATCTTTAAAGCATCAGTGTTCAGGGTTTGTAGGCTGGACTTCCTGTAACCTCTCAAACTGAACCGCTGGTAAAATCTCATTATTATTTGTCAGAAACTAATAAACAACTGCACCTGGAAAAAAAAAACATGTTAGTGGTGAAACAAAGCATTTGAATGAAGCATGGGATATACAGTAGTTAAGTATAAATATTACTGTAAAATTACTGACATACAGCACTGAAAAATGTAAAGTCAGAATTACAAGATAAAAAGTCAAAATTACCCTTTTTTCCCCCCTTTTTTCTGTGGTGGAAGCAAGAAAAATATGTATCTTACGTGTTAAGATATGAATGTAGAGAGAATAATTCAAATTTCAAGTTTGAATTTGCGAGATGTAAAGTCAGAATTGCGAGATGTAAAGTCTGAATAGCGAGATGTAAAGTCTGAATTGCGTATGTAAAGCGAGATGTAAAGTCTGAATAGCGAGATGTAAAGTCTGAATTGCGTATGTAAAGCGAGATGTAAAGTCTGAATAGCGAGATGTAAAGTCAGAATAGCGAGATGTAAAGTCTGAATAGCGAGATGTAAAGTCAGAATAGCGAGATGTAAAGTCAGAATAGCGAGATGTAAAGTCTGAATAGCGAGATGTAAAGTCAGAATTGCGTATGTAAAGCGAGATGTAAAGTCTGAATAGCGAGATGTAAAGTCAGAATTGCGTATGTAAAGCGAGATGTAAAGTCTGAATAGCGAGATGTAAAGTC
>NW_015542593.1:191335-198212 GCF_001515605.1 Sinocyclocheilus anshuiensis
AGCGAGATGTAAAGTCTGAATAGCGAGATGTAAAGTCTTAATTGCGAGATGTAAAGTCAGAATAGCAAGATGTAAAGTCTGAAGTGTGATGTAAAGTCAGAATAGCGAGATGTAAAGTCTGAAGTGTGATGTAAAGTCAGAATAGCAAGATGTAAAGTCTGAAGTGTGATGTAAAGTCAGAATAGCGAGATGTAAAGTCTGAAGTGTGATGTAAAGTCTGAAGTGTGATATATAAACTCAGAATTCAGAAAACAAATCTCACAATTCTGACTTTTTTCTCTGAATTTTGAGTTTATATCTTGCAGAAAAAAAAGAATTGTGAAACAAAAACTTGCAATTAAATTTTTTTTTTAATGTTTTTATATCCCGTGGCAGAAATGGGCTTTAATCCATCGGTGGCTCTGAGTTTAATTGGACTGAAGTGTGTGGTTTGGATGGAGGTCAGCGCTGGTTTGAGCTTTAATGAGCGCGAAGGACTTGTTTTATTGGTTAGTTATGGAGGTCACGTGATGTTTGCCTCAGCTCATTTATCACCAGTGAATAAACTCAGGATTTAGTTAGCGCAATTAAGCAGGAAAATGACATGATCGTAAAGCTGCAGGTCCATTTAAAAGCTTATTAACGCGTGATTGATGATGTTCCAGCTGTGATGTGCCAGTTAACATGAGAGGATGTGTGTGTTTTACTAGCGAATCTGCACTGTTAGTAGTGCTTTAGTACTGACACTGAACCTAAACACAGTTAGTTAGTTAGTTAGATATGACTTTATTTACATGAAATTAGTTTTATTTTAAATGTGTTTGTCATCAAAATATCACCTCATTTGCTTATGACTGTTATTAATGTTAAGTCACATTTATTTCTACAGCACTTTATATAATACAGATAGTTTCTAAGCAGCTTCACAATAATAAACAGGAAATTTATGCTATTAAAGTTGCAAAATTAATCAATTATGAGCCAAATTCATTTCAGCTGTAAAGCAGTTCTACAGAAGACATTAGTCATTATTCAGATCAATTCAGCTTCAGTTCAGTATCAATAACAGTGTTAATGTGTAACTAGTTAAGGCCGTTATTAAACATTCGACCTCCAGAACATTCTGATTGTAACCAGTTCAACACAAATCATCTCGAATGAGAGAATTATATTAAATAATGTTTATTTCATTCAAGTATCCTGAAAATGCTTTCAGTTTTCAGTTTAGCTGCTTTTAAAAACAACATGAAATACTATGAATTCTAACATACTACTTATTCCTATTTTTTTACTATATTATACAGTATATGAAAGCATGTATATTTGAATGCAGACTAAAAATCTTTCATTAAAGCATTCCATATTTGAGTACTATCATGTCAAAATTTTCATATTTGTTTAAATTGAAAATAAATTGAAGCTCTATCAGTTAACCTGATAGAGGTTATATACCTATAACCATATATAATGAAATTATATACGGTTATAGGTTTTGGTAATATTTTGAATTCAATTTTATTTTTGTATTTTCAGTTTAATTTTAGTAAAGTTTTTAGTTTGTGCTTGGTCATGTTTTAGGATTAATATCAAATTATTATTATTTTTTACATATTAATATTTGGTATTTATTATTATTATTATTATTATTCACAGATAATCAACTTATTTCAGTCAACAGGCAACATTTCCAATTTTTGTTTCAGTTTTGCATGTATTAGTTATACATATATTTCAGTTAACAAAAATAGTTTTGTAACAGTTTTTTGTTGTAATAGTGGCTCTGACAGATGTGAATGTGAGTTTGATCATCAGCTGCTCATCAGCCAATCAGAGCCTGTGATTAAACAAACCCAGGACACGACGAGGCTCCTGAAGAGACTGTATATGAGAGAGTGACCTTTCCTGTGTTACTGCTGCTGTAAATCACCCATAAAGCCCTGTGCCAGCAGACCGGAGCTGCACACCGCTCTACGTTTACTTTACTACTGCAGTCAGTCCTCATGCAGATGCTGGAGACCAGGAGACCGTAGAGCACCCCGTGTGTGTGTGAGAGTGAGAGAGTGTATGAATGTGTGAGAGTGAGAGTGTGTGTCTGGGGGGGTGTGAGAGAGTGTGTGTGTGTGTGTGTGTATGTGTGTGTGAGAGAGAGAGTGTGTGTGTGTGTGTAATCAGTGATGTAATCATAATTTCTTAAGATATCATTTTTGGTTTGTTTGTGTGTAGACTTTCTCTAATTTCAGTCTCTCACAGCTTGCAATAAATTGAGAGAGAGTGTGAGAGAGAGTGTGAGAGAGAGTGTGAGAGAGAGTGTGAGAGAGAGTGTGAGAGAGAGAGTGAGAGAGTGTGAGAGAGAGAGAGTGTGAGAGAGAGTGTGAGAGTTTATACCAGGGTTATTATAGACATATATATGTATAAAAAAACAGATATGCACATGTCTATAATAAAGACATGTATGTACACACATGGTCAGAATTATTGGCACCCTTGGTAAATATGATCAAAGAAGGTTTTTTTCTCAAATACACGTTGGACACAATTACTGGAACCCCTAGAAATTCTGAAGTATATTCCCATTCATATTCACAATTTTGAGTACACCAGGGTGATTATGAACATGAGATTATCCAGCCGTGGCTTGCTGTTTCACAGGAATATAAATAGGAGGGAAAACAAAGCCCAAATTCCCTTAATCATCCGTCACAATGAGAAAAAACAAAGAATATATTTCTGATGTGCAGCAGTCTATATCGTCCTAATGCACGCTGAGGAGGAGAGTTTGAGTGATTAAAGACTCTCTGAGGACCACAGCTGGAGAACTGAGTCTCAGGGTCAGAAAACCTTCAAAAAACGATCAAACAGCACCTACATCACCACATGTTGTTTGGGAGGGCTTCAAGAAAAAAAACCAACAAAAGAAAATGCTCTCATCCAAAAACAATCCCCAGCATATTCAGTTGTCAGACACGACTGGAACTTCAAATGGGACTGACTTCTATGCTCAGATGTAACTAATAAATGAGCTTTTTAGCAGCAAACACTCAAGATGGGTTTGATGCATACAGGGATAAAAAGTACCCCATGTGTACAATGAAATATACTGCTGTATTTTTGATGTTGTGGGCCTATATTTCTGCTGGAGGTCCTGGACATCTTGTTTAGACACATAGCATCACTGATTCTATCAAATAGCAACAGATAAAAAATCAAGAAGTGACTGACTCTGTTAGAAATCTTATAATGGGCCATGTTTGGATCTTCCAACCGGACAATAATCCAAACACAAACCTTAAAAACAACACAAAAATATGTCACTCAACTCAAAACCAAGCTGAAAGAGGAGGAGCTGTGAATCTGAAGGGTCTGGAGAGATTCTGGATGAAGGAAGTGTCTCTGATCTCTTGTCAGGTGCTCTCTAACCTCATCACGCATTATAGGAGCATTTACCAAGGGTGCCGATAATTCTGACCACGTGTGTATATATTAAAAAATACTGAAAGTGACAAAAACATTATTAACAAACAAATTACTAAAACTTTAACTAAAATTAAAATGAAAACTGAAAATGTAAAAAATAAATACTGATTCAAAATAGTAATAAAAACTATAATAGTATCTCAGTGATACTAAAAATAACACAATAGCTTTGTACCTACGTATGTATATTTTGGAGACAAGTTAAATCTGACAAAACCCTCACAACAACTCCTTTTAGGGATGTCCTCATTACAAAAAAAAAGTCTAAAAATAAAGTTAATTTGTCTTTAATTTTCTTAAAATCCTACTGAGAAAATGTCCAGCTCATCATCAAAATCTTGAAATGATCATTTGCATCGACTGTTGTTGTTGTATGTCGTTTTAAAACATGAACATGGCTTTATTTGTTGTTCTGTGTTTAATTTCTGATTATTTTAATCCTGTAAAATCTGACATATGAAATAATAATCAGAAAAATTGAATGTTTTAATGAAACAGTTTTTTTGAAACTTTAGACAAAGTATTTTAAAAATCCAAAAAAATGTTGCATGTGTTTTGAGTATCATATTTGATCCATCAGGCTCATATAGTATGATATAGTAAAAAATATGAAGGGAGAAGAAAACATTTTATTCAGAGACTCTGAATACTTGATATTTCTATGATGAAATCCTGATGTTTCTTGATGAGATCTTTCTAACAGTACAGCAGAGACTGACATAAAATGATGTAAATATCACTGTTCGCTCTATATCTCCAGTAATCTGTCTCAGTAAGATGAGATTGAAATGATCCAAACATATAATGCAATGCAATCCAATGACGAAATAAATGCTCCTCAGACGTGAGATGTTTTGGAGGCTTGTGAAGATCATTCCTGAAGGTGGATGTTTGCACAATTATACTTGATCTAATAATTTTTGATTTTGGGGTTGAGATGTGATTCATCTGGTGATATAATGATGTTGTTTTCTCATCTCCTCACGTGTGTGTCCTTCATGCGGTGGTGATTTAACAGTGTGTGTGTGTGTGTGTGTGTGTGTGTGTGTTTGTGTGGGTCAGCTGGTGGCCTCCATCATCTTCATCAGTCTGGGTGTCGTGTCGTGTTTCCTCTGCTCCATCATCGACGGCATCATCGCGGCTGAGTTCATCGTGAGTATCTGTTCACCTGCTGCTCATCAAACATCAGTCCTGAGATGAGTACTGTACTGTGTGTGTGTGTGTGTGTGTGTGTGTGTGTGTGTGTGTGTGTGTGTGTGCGTGTGTGCGCGCAGGACAGGAGGCCACTGATGGAGGGCCGCTGTGAGTTTTACTCCAGCTCTTCTTACAGCTATGATAATTACTACATTGAGGTGAGCTCATCTGAAATCCACACACTGATGATTATGGCTGTTTATCAGTCACTGACTCACTGAAGGATCATGTGCTCTGCTTTCCTCTGCTGGTCAGATATGAACGTGACTTCAGTCTGATCATCAGTTCGGCAGACACTTTTCTTCACACTCTTTAAAAATAAAGGTTCTTTGTTGGCATTAATGGTTTGCTGTGCTGCTGGTTGAAAATGACCTGCCTTTTAAAAATTGCTTGTAAATCTCTCCAATCACCAAACCTTGGGTTCAATATTTTTATCAACCTGTTTTCTGTCAGTTAGCGCAGGTTTTTTTTTTTGGGATTGATCATGGGACTTGTTGATTTGAGCTTATGCATCTCAGTTTTTGAGTGAAAAAAAGCACTATTGGCAGATAATCTGGGCAGTATTAATTTTTTTTTTGTAAAAAAGCATTATTTGTGGATAATTTTGGCAATAATCGTTTTTGAGTAAAAAAATAAATAATTCATAGAATTTTGCCAATATTCCGTTTTTGAGTAAAAAAAAACATTATTTATGGATAATTCGGGCAATATTCAGTTTCTGAGTGAAAAACAATATTTGCTGACAATTTTGGCAATATTTATATTTACATTTATTCATTTAGCAGACGCTGGTTTGGATGGAACTGTGGATCACTTTGACAAAAATTCTTAGTTTTTGGGTTAAAATTATTTTTATTTTATTAAGTAATTATTTGTGGATAATTTTGGAAATGTTCATTCAAAAACTGAGGTGGATCAACGAGGCCTGCGATCAATCAGTCAAAATATTTACAGGTAATTTTGGCAATATTCAGTTTATGAGTAAAAAAGCATTATTTGTGGATAATTCTGCCAAAATTCAGTTTTTGAGAGAAAAACAATATTTGCAGATAATTCTGGCAATATTTTGTGGTTTGTATGGAATTGTGGATCACTTTGGCAATAATTCTCAGTTTTTGGGTTAAAAAAAGCATTATTTGTGGATAATTTTGGAAATGTTCATTCAAAAACTGAGGTGGATAAGCTCAGATCAACGAGGCCTGCGATCAATCAGTCAAAATAGCACAGCTTTGGTAAGCTGTGGGCAAAGTCAGTGGGTTTTAGTCCAATGCAATAACATTAACTAGTCTTTTCTGGAAAAAGAAAATCCTCTCTGTGTCGAAATGACTGAAACACAACATGAGGGTTAAGAAGAGTTCACTGAAAGGTTCTTTGAGGAACCAAGAATGGTTCTTCTACAGCATCACTGCGAAAACCCTCTTTTTTAAGAGTGAAAGCAGCTCACACATGAGGAACAGAATGACCAGTTTGTCATAAAAGCCACAATATAGTTCATAATGTCAAGTTTAAAGTATAAACGTGTTGATTTGCTGTGTTCAGGTTCACTGTCATTCCTACGGTAATCAGTGTAAACTCAAGGTGAAGAGCAACACCTGCTACTGCTGTGACTTATTCCACTGTGACAGGTGAAGCACACGCATCAGTCACTGAGCATTTGCAGCACAGCTGTGTGTTACTGAGCGTTGTACTGCATGTGTGTGTGTGTGTTTTAGCGTGGACTATCGTGTGCAGTACTATGAGTTCACGGGTGTGAGCAGCTGCTGGGACGTGGTGAATCTGTACCGTCTGCTGTGGGCCTGTGTGACGCTCAATGTGCTCGGCGTGTTTCTGGGCATCATCACCGCTGCTGTACTGGGAGCCTTCAAAGACCTGGTGAGTCTGGATTCATCAGACACTAATAAGTGAAACTAGTGTTTGCTCAGTGTTTTTAGATTCAACTACATGACAGATGCAGTGACTGAAGATGCTGAAGCCACCAGACTCACTCGGAAAAGTTTTGTTTGAATTTTTATATATTAAAACTATCACATTTTTTAATGTACAAATAATTTTTAAACCCAACATTGCATAGCAATTTTACTTTTTGGAATGTTTGTTTTGAATAAGGAAACTGCAATGACCAATATCTCATTTTTAGTGGACAGCATAATGATGGCTTGGTTTAATAATGGTTTTGATTGCTTATTTTTTCAAAAAAAAAAAAAAAAAAAAAATCAAATTTGGGTTTATT
>NW_015542593.1:198486-212830 GCF_001515605.1 Sinocyclocheilus anshuiensis
ATTTCTTTTTTTTTTAAAAAAAAAAAAAAAAAAAAAATCTAATTTGGTGTTCCTTGTCAAAAGTGATCATCCTTTAAAAATTGCTTATAAATTTGTCATTATGTTATATTATCACCAAATCTTGGATTCAATCTTTTTGCCAACCTGTTTTCTTTCAGCACAGGTTTTGTATTTCTTTTTGGAGCTGATTAATCATAGCTCTCTTAATATTGCCCAAATTATTTGCCAATAATGCTTTTTTCACTCAAAAACTTGGGTGCATGAGCTATGACTATTTCTTTTGAGTAAAAATAAAAACAATTGTGGATAATTTTGGCAATATTCAGTTTCTGAGTAAAAAGGGCATTGTTATTGAATAATTTTGGCAATATTCAATTTATGAGTAAAAAAATATTTGCAAGTAATTTTGGCAATTTTCAGTTTTTGGGCAAAAAATAAAAACATTGTGGATAATTTTGGCAATATTCTGTATCTGAGTGAAAATTGCATTGTTTTGATGGCTTATTTCACTAATTACATTTTTCTTAAATAATGTATAATAATAAAAAATAAAAAAATAAATAAAAAGCAGACAAAGCTATTTAGATGCATAATTTAAATTATCAGCTTTAACATAACAATAATTCTCATTATCCATATCATAGCTTCCACATTCATGTGTCTTAATGAGTCTGTAGTTGATGTAGATGTGTGTGTGTGTGTGTGTGTGTGTGTGCGCGCGCTCAGGCTCCTGCGGCTCGCAGTCACATGACACCCAGTCCGGCTCTGCCCCCTCACATCCTGTACAACCCCACCCAACACCTGATCACCTACACCGGCTTCTGCCCCTCCGGACAAACTCTACCCGCCTACCCAAACTACCCGCTGCCCATGCAGGTGAGGACCACTAACCAGCTAACCTCTGTCAGCAGGACGGTACTCATGACAGTCAGATGATCAGGACACCAACAGGACTGAATATTACTATAGAAAATTTTTTTTCTATTATGACGTTTAAATGTCAGTCAGTTTTGTTGTATTATAAGATTTAAAAGTTGGTTGGTTTGGTGCCATTAATAGATTTAAATATCGGTTAGTGTTGTTCTATTAAGTAATTTAAATATCGGTCGGTTTTGTTTTATTAAGAAATTTAAACATTGGTCGGTTTTGTTCTATTAAAAGATTTAAATATCGGTAGGTTTTGTTCTATTAAAAGATTTAAATATCGGGTCCGTTTTGTTTTATAAGGTTTAAATATCAGTTGGTTTTGTTTTAGAAACAGATTTCAATTTCGTTCAGTTTTGTTCCATTAAATGATTTAAATATCGGTTGGTTTTGTTCTATTAAAAGATTTAAATATCGGGTCCGTTTTGTTTTATAAGGTTTAAATATCAGTTGGTTTTGTTTTAGAAACAGATTTCAATTTCGTTCAGTTTTGTTCCATTAAATGATTTAAATATCGGTTGGTTTTGTTCTATTAAAAGATTTAAATATCGGGTCCGTTTTGTTTTATAAGGTTTAAATATCAGTTGGTTTTGTTTTAGAAACAGATTTCAATTTCGTTCAGTTTTGTTCCATTAAATGATTTAAATATCGGTTGGTTTTGTTCTATTAAAAGATTTAAATATCGGTTGGTTTTGTTCTATTATGTGATTTAAATGTCATTTTTGTTCTAGAAACAGATTTAAATACCAGTTGGTTTTGTTATATTAAAAGATTTAAATATCGGTAGGTTTTGTTCTAGAAACAGACTTGAACATCGGGTCCGTTTTGTTTTATAAGGTTTAAACATCAATCAGTTTTGTTCTATTTAAAGGTTTAAATATCAGTTGGTTTTAGTTCTATTAAAACGTTTAAATATCGGTCAGTTTTGTTCTATTAAGAGATTTAAATGTTGTTGGTTTTGTAAGCATGGCTTTAAATTCAATTCAAGTAACATCTATGATTTCAGGCAGAATTACCATATCATGATGTCTGTGGTTGAAAATGACTTTTGTCATGGTATAGATTTTAACAAGCAGCTGCTTAAAAAGTCTGCACATGTGCTTTAATCTCATTTCTGATGTTCATTTTTTATTCTTCATCCTCGTTCTCCAGCATCTGAGCGGTTATCCAGCTCCGGCTGCAGGTCAGTCCGTCCCCGAGGTCACGACCTCCCCGTCTGACGAGACTCAAGCAGTGTCTCAGAGCGGGACGAATCCAGTCGTACCGACTCAATCCACATCTCAGGACAGCAGCGGCTACATGCTGACTCCAAACGCTCCCTCGCTCTATGCTCACTCATTAGGGCCCTTCGAGAAGCCTCCACCTTACGCCTGCTGAAAGCACCACCTGAGCCAGGAGCCCTGACCTCTGACAGGCATCTGACCCCTGTGACCTCCACCGCCGCCGCTGCTGCTAATGACCTCAGAAAGAGTCTATGTAATCGTCACTTATTCTTGTAGCAAATGTGATCGATGTTGCTCGTCGTCTGGTAGTTTCCAAAACCTCTGAACTTTGGCTTTTTAATGTCCTCTTTCTTTTGGTGGGATCTTCATAGTTTGATTCATTGAATCATATAAGGCTGAAACACTCAATGCAAAGCTGAAGAACGTGTCCCATCCTCAGCTTCAGCTTCAGCTTCACAGATCACTGTAGCTGCTTTAGTCTTCTGCGGTCAGATCAACTACTGTCACAGTGAAGCGTGAGTCTGAGGAGAATCCTGCTGAGAACGTATTCAGATTCCTGAATAACACATGTGGTTTAATAACAAGACGTGTGACTCTATCAGTCCTGGTGTAATACAACAACGCACACAATGAAAAATCTTCCTAAATGCCACTTTCTTCTTTAATAACAAAACAGAATGTTTTAAGTTAAGAATATTTGTGTTGCATCACTGTGAAAACCACCTTTTGGCACATTTTATGAGTGAAAGTTCTCTTTAGAATTCATATTCTTAATAAATGCTCTTAAAAATCATTGTGATGATAACCGTCAGCTTGTCATAAATGTTTAATAAATGTATTGGGTATTTTCAAAAAATAACTAACTACATATTCATGACTACTGCCGGATTTTACTTTCATAATCTAGCAAGTAAATTCTCCTGTTATGATTAATACAGCTCTTACATTGATATTAAAAATAATACATGAAATGCTTGCTGCTTAAAGAGTTAATAGGCAAATGCATGGTTAAGATTTATTAGTGAAGTTTTAAATTTGTTGTATTAAACAAGGCAACAATATAGCATCTCAAAGAAAAATATGATGTTCTTAACCCTTTCATGCTCATGCACAGACGATCTTTTGAACATTTCCATAAGTAACCAGTTTGAATTAAAAAAGCCTTAAAAAGCACAACAGAAAGACTTCAGCTTAATCATGAACTTCTCAGTTAAACTCAGAATAATTTTTTATTTATCTGCCAGTTCAATATTTTATTGCTACATTCATTTTAATTTGCTTTGTGGTGCATTTACTAAATGCTTAAACTTGATCTAAAAATACAATGAACAAACGTCCCCTAGATTTAGAAATATCTCTGAATAAGAATGAACCATATTCCCATGTGACTGTGTTTTTGGTATTTGCATTGTCCAGCGTTTCCCGTTTAGTCACGCAAAGTGTTTACTGCACAAGACCATCACTTTTCACCTAATAAAATTAATTTCATTATTTTAAAGTAATTTTACCTTCAATAAAACCCTGAAAAAAATCCTTTCACAAAATAGAAATAATTCTATTTTAAACCGCAAAACTATAAATGATACAGGAACAGGTGGTTCTGAAAGTTTGCACTTAACATTGTTTAAAATATGCAAATGTGGCATAACCTACTTAAATATGCACTCGTTTGTGTTCATTTCCAGAACATTGATCTGAACATTGGATAAAGCTACATTCAAAAGTCTTGTTTGATTTTATTGCCATATTAAAGGTTTTTCCAGAGGATTTTGCATTTCTCTTTTGATCGCTCCATAAATCAGAAAATACTGTCAACAGACAAAAAAACAAACATTTTCACCATGTTTTTAGGAAGAAAATGTTGTATAAAATATGAACAAACCTTCAGAATAAAGAGAGGAAAAAAGTTTGGCGTAAGAGAAAAAACTCAAAGATTGAAATCTTCAGACGCAAATAGATGGTGCAATAAAATAAACACTTAAATGTGTGTTTTGGATGTTTTCTTTTCACCAGTCTGAAAGAAGAGACATTATATGGGAGCAAAACAGACCAAAATCTCAAATTTGATCAGTGCATAAAAAAAACTAGTTTCGCTTAATGTTTTTTTTTTTGTGAATTAATTGTTTGTGTGCTTGTGTCTCAAAACTACCAGTGTACAGTGACACTCATCAAGTTAGTTGGTTTTGTTTCCGAGCCGCTGAACATCTTAAAAGGACAGAATTCATCATCATAACAACGCCTTTATTAGTTTTCTTCAAGCATTTCAGTCTCGCAAACATGAACAAAATACAAAACAACTTCAACAAGATGAAAAGGACGAACTCAAACGAGGAACTAAAAAAAAACTGTTCCAACTCAAACTACTGAATGATGATGATGATGATGAAGTTGAGCACCTACATCGAGGCCTGAAGGCCTTTAATGGTAGTTGGGTGTTTTTAGTCATCCTCCTCTAAAGCATTTTACAGTGGCATATGTACAGTTACAGTATTTTACAGCACACTCTCAGTAGCGTGTGTTTGATTGGTCTAATGTGAGGAATACATCGATACTGTGCTATATGTGCGTGAGTGTGGCGAGGGATCCGGCTTTACTAAGGCCTTTGAAGATCCGTTGACTGGATCCGGATTAAAGCTCCTCCTGTGCTGGAGTCTGAGCTGTGGTTATTGCTGCGTGTCCACCAGAGGGCAGGAGTGAGAGCGGATGTCGTTGTGTTTGTGTTGGGCCTCGTCCACGTCCAGCAGATGACCGTTGACCCGCACATCCATGCAGCCCGTGTAGAAGGCCGACACCGGAGCGGACACCAGAGAAACATCTGCACAAACAAACAACATCAGAACCCTCTGGAGATTCACATTTCAAGATCATTTGCCTCGAAGTCTGTTGTATTTTTCAGAAAATAAGCCGCGTCCCACGACAAGTCACACTCGTTCATTACGGACGAGGATTAGGGCCAAGCAGTAATAAAAAATAAAACCATCTCGAGATTAAAGTCGTTAAATTTCGAGAAAAAAGTCGAGTGTGTTAATTCTCGACTTTTTTCTCGAAATTTAACAACTTTTTTTCTCGTAATTGAATGAGTTTATTCTCAACATTTTATTTAGACTTTTTTCTCAAAATTTTACGAGTTTTTTTCTCGGAATTTAATGAGTTTATTCTCAACATTTTATCTCGACTTTTTTTCTCGAAACAATGACTTTATTCTAGAAATTTAACGAGTTTAATCTCAACATTTTATCTCGACTTTTTTCTTGCAATTTAAAGATTTTTTTCTCTAAATTTAACGACTTTAATCTCGAGATGGTTTTAATTTTTTATTATTGCTTGGCCCAATCCTCTTTCGTAGTTCATAGAAAAGTTGCAAGTGTCACATTTTATTATTACAGTCAGAAAAAAATACTGGTAAACATTCACAAACAAATATTATGAGCACTGGTGTATTTTAGTTCACTCCAAAACGATTCCTTTAAATTTCACAGTATTCAGTATAGTAAACTTTAAAAAAAAAACACAGTATAGTATTCTTAAAAAAAAAAAACTTGCCCCTTTTAGACTTGCACTCCATTTGCTAAAAATAACACTATCTATTCCTTTTCATTTTATTTATTATAAAATTAACAAAAGTAAAAAAGGCCTCTAACATTAGCTTGCTTTATTCTTTTTCTATTCTATCTGTTTTCTTTTTATTTATTATATATTTTTATTTAGTCATCTGCTAAATGACTAAATGTAAATGTAAACTAAAATACATGACTCTGAAATCAACTAAAATAAAATTTAAAAATATGTATTTTATTTTTTGCCACATGTCATGGGCGGAGCTGGGGAGGGGCTAGCAGGTGAAAACCAAAGAAAAACCAAAGCAACCCCCATATATATATATATATACACATTATCACATGGATAACGTGTGCAATGCAGTACAACATGAAGTGATTTGCAGTCGCACATTTCGTAATGTCATAGCATTTTATTTTATAAATGGATCGGTTCCTTGTGCCAAGCAAGCCTATCCCCGACTAAAGATTTATTTCTAGTCAACTAGTCGCATGTTTATATTAAATTGATGAATATAATAACCTACTAAACCATTCTTTAATATAATAGGCATTGAGTGAGACTAAAGTGAAACTAATGTGGGATGGATGTGAGACTGGATTAAATGATGTTAGAATGAAGTAAGACTGCTGTGGGATGGATGTGTGGCCGGTGTAAGTGATGTGAGATCAATATGAGACCTAACTGAGACTTAAGTGAGATGTCTGTGAGAATGGTGTAAGTGATGTGAGACTGAAGAGACACCAATATGAGACTAATACAAGACTAATGTGAGACATTACCTGGAATCCCTCCTATAAAGGTGCTGTAAGAAGACGTCAGATCCAGAGCGTCTGCGTTCTCCATCATCTCCATCTGCGCGAGCTGCCCATCCACCTCCAGAAGAGAGCTGTTCCCGAACACCGTCACGTTCACAGTGTGTGTTTGAGCGTCACACAGGTTCACCGGGACACTGGCCACCACCACGTCACCGAACGACACCAGCACGTGCTGCAGGTCACAGATCAACAGACAAAATTAGATATTGGAACACTAGTATTCTGACCAGCTAAAAAATGTGTTTAAGTCAGTTATCTCTATCTTTTGCTGTAGTGTGTCAGTAGGAAATATCAGATTGCATTTCCAAACATTCATTTTGCCTTTAATTGTAATAATGCAGTGAGATTTGAGATCTGATCACACTCACACACTCTCACTCGGTCCAGTCGAGTGTCCCTGGATGATAGTCTGACAGAGAGACGGAGAACGGGACTCGATCCTGATGAACCAGAGCAAACAGGACTCCTACGGAGGAGGCAGGCCGCAGGGTCACATGAACACTGAGCGTCTGATTGTCTCCTACAGGACACAGGGTTATTACAGTTAACCAAGCTAAAACCATTGTTACTTGAAATGAAACAATTGTTAAATTAAATAAAATAAAATATTTTAGTTCAAGCTAGTTAGCCAAAGCAACATTTCTCATTTTCATTTAGTTTAACTTGATTTACTAAGATAACTAACGCTGAACTAAAACTGAAATAAAAATATGAACTAAATAGGCATATTAAAAAAACACAAAACAGCAAAATTACCAAAACTTTAACTGAAATGAAAAAATAAAAACTAATAAAAAAAATAATAACATTTTGTTCTGTCATATTCACCCCCAATAAAACCACATCTACACATACCAGTGTTGTTATTGTTAACGAAAACTAAACTGTTACAAATAGTTTTTTTGCTAACTGAAATAAAATAAAATAAAATAAAATATTAGATGACAAACTTAAACTTATAAAACTAAAAGGAAAATTAGAAATGCTGCCTTGGAAAGGAACTGAAATATATTTAAGTTGAACTACTAAAATTAATTAAATTAAATAAAAAGAAATTGAAGTTAAATAATACTTAAAAAAACTAATAAAAATCACTCAAATTAAAACAAATTAAAATGAAAACTCAAAATATGAATAAATACTGTATCAGTATATAAATGTGACCCTGGAGCACAAAACCAGTCATAAGGGTCCATTTTTCTGAAATTGAGATTTATGCATCAAAAGTTGAATAAATAAGCTTTCCATTGATGTATGGTTTGTTAGGATCGGACAATATCTGAAAATCTGGGATCTGAGCGTGCAAAAAAATCTAAATATTGAGAAAATCATCTTTAAAGTTGTCCAAATGAAGTTCTTAGCAATGCATATTACTAATCAAAAATTAAGTTTTAATATATTTACGGTAGGAAATTTACAAAATATCTTCATGGAACATGATCTTTACTTAATATCCTAATGATTTTTGGCATAAAAGAGAAATGTATAATTTTGACCCATACAATGTATTGTTGGCTATTGCTACAAATATACCCCAGCGACTTAACACTGCTTTTGTGCTCCAGGCTCACAGATAATGTATGGTGGCACACCGTGGCTGTGGTTGAAGTAGGCGAATCCGTGTCCAGGGTAGAAGGCGCTGTGGTCTTCGATGGCGTAACACTGCATGCGCTCGTTGTGCTGGACGGTGTCCTGAATAGACGTGTCCTCACCGGTTAACCAGCGCCAGTCCTTCATACAGCCGTCCAGTCGAGGGTTAACCTAGGGTTGGACGATATGGCCAAAATTTATATCACGATATATATATATCTTAATTTCGGTCGATATGATATTATTCCGATATCGATATGAACACTATTAAAAAAAGCCTCATAAACAGATGTCCCACAACAGATGTCTGTGCATACAAACTTATGAAAAATGAATTTGCCAAGTCTATGAAACCTCCTCCTATAAAACTATATAAACGGCACGAGTAAATTAATGTTCTACTTTTATTTGTAATTAGCCTTCATACAAACAAGGAATATGAAATCACTGTCAAATAAACATCTCAGACTCACCTTATTAATATTAATATCTTTAACTAGGCTAACTTACATGACCAGTCAAATGTTTTTGAACAGTAAGATTTTTAATGTGTTTTAAAGAAACCTCTTCTGCCCACCAAGCCTGCATTTATTTGATCCAAAATACAGCAAAAGCAGTAATATTGTGAAATATTTTTACTATTTAAAATAACTGCTTTCTATTTGAATATATTTTAAAATGTAATTTTTTTCTGTGATTTTAAAGCTATATTTTCAGCATCATTGCTCCAGTCACATGATCTTCAGAAATCATTCTAATATTCTGATTTGCTGCTCAAAAAACATTTATTACTATTATTTTGAGTAGAATTTTTTCAGGTTTCTTTGATGAATAGAAAGATCAGAGTAGGGTGAAAAACCCTTATTGTGGACATTTTTATTCTGGAAGTGAACTAATCCTTTAACCTTTTCCCTGCCAGCTTATTTTGATGATTTCCACTAAAATTTCATGGCCCCCAGAATATTCTGTTTTATGAATATCTGACCATGCAATACATCAAAATAAAGAACCAACCCTCTATATTTAAACAAAAAAAATCAGTTTTATTCCAGCTTCAAGCATTCTTTTTTATCAACACTTGAATGTAGGTAGGTTTCATTTTTGAGCAAAAAGCTGAGAAAATCACTACATCTGGATCATCTGGATCATATTCAGTAATATTATCAAAGCAAAGCTGCATTAGATTGCTTCCATCAGCGCTCCCAAAGCTTGCACAGGTCTTTCTGGATCAACATTTCACTCGCTAACATTAGGCAGTTTCCATTTATATATGCTGTTAGTGTTGATGATTGCATTATTTTTCATATGCATATGCTTACATCTGAGATCGCTGGTTTCTGCGTCTTCCTGGTCTGTGTTTTTGATCGAGTGACTCTAGACTCATTCAGGAGATGCGCAAAAGCGCCCCCTAGCTTATAACAGCGAGAACACGGAAACCCGGAAAATTCCGGTTAAAGTCGAGTTAATTTATTTCTTTTGTCATGTCAGATTATGACGCTGAAGCTCACCCTGCTGACCATCCCGTCGTCTCTGAAGGGAACGCCGCCCACCGTCAGGTTGAGCTCATGTATGCCTTTATTCAGTGTGAACAGATCTCCGTTCACTGCGATCTTCATCACCGCCTCCCTGTCAATCTTGATGACGAGGCTCCGCCCCTGTTCCTCCACCGAGATCTGAGCGGACCAATCAGGAGACACGTTTATTTCTACAGCGCCTTATACAATACAAATCGATTCAAAGTAGCTTTACAGAAACAAACAGGAAGTAACATTTGCAAAATTAATCAATTATGAAACTAATTTAATTTCAGCTGTAAAGCAGCTCTACAGAAGACAATAGAGTCATTATTCAGATTGATTCAGTTTCATCAAAATGTGCATCAAAAGTACATTTTAGATTTTCTAAAATACCTTTTTAAGTCTTTTTAAAATTTGTACATTTAAGGAATAAATTGAAGGGAACAATACGTTAATTTGTTTTCTGATCAAATGTCTAATGACATGACGCACACGTTATAGTGTTGCTATGAATGCAACTTTCAGCAGATCTGCATTACTTTTTAAAACATTTAAATTAAAACCATCCTCATGCAACATTTAATGCAACTTTATGAATTTAAGACTTTCTGCTTCAATTTAAGATCATTTTAAGGCCTTCATTTGTGGAAGGGAAAGTTAAGACGTTTTAAAACATGCAGAAATACTGAAGATGACTTGATGCTTTTTTTATGCCTGGATTTATTCATTCATTAAAAAAACAAAATGCAATTCTCACAGACAATGACTAGAATGCATGGTATTTCCGAACAAAAATAATTTTAAATGACTTTTGGTATTTTTGTGGGATATGAATTCATAAGGTGGTGTTAATGTTCTGAGAAAGACTCTTTGGAAGGCTGAAATGATTTAAAAAAAAAATCAGAAAGATTATAGAGAAAAAAAAAATCATAGCGAGTTTCAAGAGTTTTGTAGCGAAATACACAAACAGACAATTATTCTGAACAGGATTGTGAAATGTTTCAAGCCAAACTCGAACCTGCATCTCCCACGAGCTCAATGTGTCATATATGAACGGCTCAGTGTCTCAGTGGTGTGTCTGTTATTAGTGTGACCCCTGCAGTGACCTCTGACCTTATGCCACTGGCCGTCGTTGACCTGCGGTCCACTGCTGGTCACTCGACTCACAGCTCCGTACTTCAGCTGCAGCTCCAGCTTCCCATGATGCATCACCAGAACAATCCAGGAGCTGTTCAAGTGGCCGCCGGCGAAGAAGATCACGCCCTCAGGGTCGTAGGTCCTGAGGTCAAACTCTGCCGTGAATCTGAGGAAGTCAGCATCAAACGAGACGTCACAGTAACTCTAATGAGAGAGTTTTTGGTTCAACAGACTGATCTAACAAAGTGGCTCTCGTGTTTTCCTGTGATGTTTGTTTTATTTGCTTATTCACTTACAGTTGAGGTCAAAAGTTTACATCCCCCTTTCAGAATCTGCAAAATGTTAATTATTTTACCAAAATAAGAGGGATCATACAAAATGCATGTTATTGTTTATTTAGTACTGACCTGAATAAGATATTTCACATAAAAGATGTTAGGAAAATAATAGCTGAATTTATAAAAATGACCCGTTCAAAAGTTTTCATCCCCTTGACTCTTAATACTGTGTTGTTAGCTGAGTGATCCACAGCTGTGTGTTTTTGTGATTAGTGATAGTTGTTCACGAGTCCCTTGTTTGTCCTGAACAGTTAAACTACCTGCTGTTCTTCAGAAAAACCCCCAGCTCCCACAAATTCTTTGGTTTTGCAGCACTTTTGTGTATTTGAACCCTTTCCAACAAGGGATGAAAACTTTTGAACAGGTCATTTTTATAAATTCTCTTGTGGACTATATGTTAACGTCTTTTATGTGAAATATCTTATTCAGGTCAGTACTAAATAAACAACAACATGCATTTTGTATGATCCCTCTTATTTTAGTAAAATAATTAACATTTTGCAGATTCTGAAAGGGGGGTGTAAACTTTTAACCTCAACTGTATCAGTCTTTTTCCTTTCTGAGATGTTGGTCTCATTTTTATTAGCTGTTGTTATTGTACAGTACTTTGGTCAACTTTGTGTTGTTTTAATCGTGCTCTATAAATAAAATAAAGCCAACAAGATATTACAGTGCAGGCGTGCTCACCCGGTCTGAACCCTGCGGCGGAAGCGCAGTCGGACCACAGGAATCCCGCTGAACATGCGTCCGAGGTACAGCGAGCGCGAGTTCCTCCTCATGTCCAGCGACCGGTGAAGCTCGATGGGCTTCAGACACACAGAGAGGAAGATGAGCCAAACATTCTCACTTTTTTTTTTTAGTTAGTTAATTTATTTATATAGCACAATAAAACAACAGTCGCTGACCATTGTGCTGTACAAAAATTGTCAAATCAAAATTATAAAACACCAATCAAAACAATAAAACAGCATACAATGACATGGTACATACTAGGCATAGATATATATACGTAGATGCCTCATTATAAAGCGGATAGTTCCGGTGCTTGATTCTGATTGGCTGAGCCGCGTTCGAAGCTGTTGTAAATGACGCTACAAAGTAACATACACCTTTGTTTACGTTTGTGTGTTGCTCGGCAACCACTTTGTTGCAACCACAACTGTTTCTGAGGAGCTACATTGTTTGGTGGAAGAATACTGTTTTTATTAATATCATTACACTTTATTTGCTCTGTTTTATTTTGTGAAACCTTACTACGTATATGGAATAACCGTTTTATAAAAGCAATAATCCCCGTGAACAGATGAGAATGAAAATATAGGTGTAACAGTAAATTGTAGTAAATTGGCAACCTTATTTACAGAAAAAATATATTTTATACATATCACTATCTTTAAATAAATCTTCCACATAAAGTTTTGGCCCTATGACCCACTAATAATCGTATCAAATAACCGTGATTACAAGACTGACCAAAATAATCGTGATTATGATTTTTGTCATAATTGAGCAGCCCTAGTTACACACAGAGAGAAAACATGCTCAGGACAACTCAGATATTATAAGCCTTTTCTAAAAGGAGAGTTTTAAGTTTTACTTTAAACAGAGATTCTGTAGGGATTATCCTAATAGATAAAGCTAGGCTACGGCAAAAGTTTCTGATTTGATGACCTTAAACATCTCGCAGATGTGTTAACAGTCACAACTTCAGATAAATAAGAAGGTGCCAGACCATTTAAGACCTTAAAAACAAAGAATAAAATCTTAAACTCTATTCTAAAACATACCGGCAACCAACACAGAGAGAGCTAGATGCGCTCAAATTTACGTGTGCTAGTAAGAAGTCTAGCATTTTGCATTTTGGACTATTTGCAAGCGGTTCATATAGGATTGATCACATCAGCAAACCGAAGAGTCGCGAGCAAACTGGACCTAAAATGTGCTCAACAAGAAATGAAAACATAGTCAGTTTTCATTTAAATTTTTATTTTATTTGCTTTTATAATTTTATTAGTTTTCACTGCCAGTTATTAGTTAGTTAAAGCAGGGTTATTACTTAACTAAATCTAAAATTAAAACCATTAAAAACTTACTTGAAATAAAGTAAAAGTTAACCGAAATAAAATACAAATAAAAAATAAAAAACATTTTATTTCAACTAGTTTCCAAGGCAACATTTCTCATTTTAATTCAGTTTAAATTGATGTATTAAAATAACTAAAACTTAAAAAATGTTTTTTTATATATATAACTACTAAAAATTGTAAAAACATGCAACAAAATTACTAAAACTGTAGAATATTTTAAAAAATCTATATTATTACATGAATAAAATATATATATAAATAAAAAAGTATAGCAGTATCTCAATGATACTAAAATAACACTGGTCTAAAGTTGATCCAGTCAGTGTTTTAGAATCATAAATGAACAGAATTATTATTATAGTTAGTTATTAGTAGTGATGACAGTCCAGTCTGACATGATTGGTTTCTGATAAAAGCGTGTCGTCACAGGCAGAAACAGGCAAAATAAAGTAAAACCATCAAAACTACAATAATGTCTGGCTGTTTTTCTGTTTGTAGTTATATAAAATAAATATGAAACTGCTGAGCTTTAAAAATCATTCTGATCTTCAATATTAATATATTACATTTTTAATTAGTAACATAAATGTCTTTACTGTCACTTTTGATCAATTTAATATGTCCTTGCGGAATAATAAAAATAAATAAATAAAAAGTCATACTGAACACAAACTTCATATACAGTATATAAAAATCATAGCACAAAAATACAAAAACGCCCATATTACAAAATATAACATTAAAAAAGTGTATAATTCACTCGTTTTTCTAAAGAAACATTGTCCAACAGTGACATCAGCGGGTAAAGTTACGCCTCCCCTGAGTCCATTGGGTTTTAACAGACCCCCCACAGCGAGCCATGATTTTTGGAGGTAATTGAGAATGAATGGGGGAAAGTCACACGACAGGAGGCAATGCCTCCATCGTGATATGTTTGGATATGGCTGGTTATGTTCGGCTGTGATTGGTTCATGCAATAAATCCCGCCTCTTGTGTTCGTGCGTGTTCGCGAATCAGTCTGAATAAACAATATTACGACGTTAATGGGCAGACTAATTTAAAAAAGTAAATAAACAACTCACACAACACTTAGATATAACTACTGTATGTGTGTGTGTGAGAGAGAGAGTGAGTGTGTGTGTGTGTGTGTGT
>NW_015542593.1:212845-219217 GCF_001515605.1 Sinocyclocheilus anshuiensis
GAGAGAGAGAGAGAGAGAGAGAGAGTGTGTGTGTGTGTGTGTGTGTGTGTGTGTGTGTGTGTGATCACCTCACAGCTCCTGAAGTCTTGTCCCAGTCTCTTCCCCTGCCGTCCGTCACAGTAGCAGCGGAAACTTCCAGGTGTGTTCACACACTCCTCCTCACACACGTGCGTCTCACACTCATCCACGTCTGACCAGAACAACAGGAGCATGAGCTCAAACACACTCAATACTCTCATTCATCAACATCAGGGCTCATATTCACTAAACATTTGATCTTATCACTAAGAGTTCTCCTAAATAGCAGTAAAAGTTAAAGAGTTTCTCTTAAACCCTATTAACAAAGCTGCTGAGACAAACTTGTACTGAGGAACAGAGAGAAGTCTTAAGCTCAGAGTAAGGGGGCGGGGTTTACCTCGTTGCTATGGTGATGTCATCATGCTTATTAACTATGCACACAGTGATTGGCTGATAGTCTCTGTTAGAGATTCATTCATAGAAATATTGAAGAGTGCGATATTATGTTGCTATATTCAAATAAAGGTTTAAGAATAATAATAAATAATAGATTTTAAAATTTAGAGCTAAAGGTTTTAGCTCTAAAACCTTTCTCAGATTTAGGAGCTAGTTTTAGAGCTAAAACACTTCGTGAAACACTCTTAGAGCAAACATTTAGGAGTCCTACATTTAGGACTGACGCCCATTATTTTTAAGATTTTCTCCTAAATTGGCGAGTTATGAGCTACTTTTAGCCTGAAGATGTTTTGTGAATACAGGCCCAGATCAACACTTTCAGCTCTCATTAATCTAGAAACACAGCATTTATAAACCTAATCTGAGAGTGTCATTCTTCTCCTGCTCTGTGTGTGTTTAAGAGTCAACAGGAAGTGACCTGGAGTGAAACACACACACGTTATATAATCTTTTTTCTTGTTTTGGATGTAATGGTGCGTGCGGATATACATGAGAATATACACTGTGGAAATATGATTGTAACACTGATGACGGGAATCCTAAAAGATGAACCACAAATGAGCTGGAGGAATTTTCCTCGGTCGACTGTGTAAGAACTGAAGAGGATCTATTAAAAGATAGAAATAACTGACTTAAACACACTTTTAGCTGCTGGAAACACTAGTGTTGTAATGGTTTTGGTCACCGCTGTGTGTGCTATCATCTGCTGCTCTGAGCTTCATCTCGCTGTACGCTAAGATCCTGTAAACTCACCTACACAGCTCTGGGTGATGTTGTCATAGACGAACCCATCCTCACACAAGCAGTCAAAGCTCCCGTCGAGGTCTGAGCAGCGCGCAGATCCGCAGACGTCTGGAGTCTCCACACACTCGTCTACATCTGTGGAGAAACCAGGAGATGAACCCCTGCGATTCACTGAGTCACAAATCAGACGCACAGCTGCTAACGATGTTTTGATTAATAATCTGTTTTCATTCTGGAGGAGAAAGTATTTGCAGCAGTGAATAAACTGTCATATTATTAACAAGAACATCATTCTTATATATTATATTTCAATATTATATTGCAGTATGTATTGCAGTATTTTAAAACTAAAAAATAAATTGGATGAAAATAATAAAAAAGATTTTTTTGATTTATCCAAAAGCACATGCATTGCATTCAGAGTGCACAGTTCGGGATCTGAACCCATGGCCTTGCCTTTGCTAGCACTACGCTGTATTGCAGAGGTTTACAAAAAGCAGGTAAAAAATAATAAACAGGGTAAAAATTTTAAAAATTATTAAAAATATGATTATGCTAAATAAATAAAAAAACATATATACAGTGGGTACGGAAAGTATTCAGACCCCCTTCAATTTTTCACTCTTTGTTATATTGCAGCCATTTGCTAAAATCATTTAAGTTAATTTTTTTTCCTCATTAATGTACACACAGCACCCCACATTGACAGAAAAACACAGAATCGTTGACATTTTTGCAGATTTATTAAAAAAGAAAAACTGAAATATCACATGGTCCTAAATATAACAAAGAGTGAAAAATTGAAGGGGGTCTGAATACTTTCTGTACCCACTGTATATGGAATTAGGTTAAAATAATATTTTATAGTTTTATTAACTTTAAAGTTTAGATATTCAAATATTAGATTAAAAAAATAATTTATCCAAAAACACCTATGCTACATTCAAAGTACACAGTATCCCCTGAACCAAAATTATAATGTTTTTATTAAATACTAAAATAATTAAAATGTATAAAATTAATAAACCTTAAAATAAAATGTTGATTTAAATAAAAATATAGAGCAGTACAAAACAGCAATATAATGAGTAATAAAAATGTAATAATATTGTAATGTAAGAGATCCTGCATAAATGAGGTTTTTATACATGATTTTTCATTGTAGAATGATCATATCTGGAGTGCAACACTAAGCTAAATTTGAGTTTTTAACCACATTTTTTAACCACAAACTAAAAGAAATACTTTTTCAAGACTTTAAATCAGAGCTGAGATGCACATGTCAGAAGTGTTTGGTTTTGTGTTTGTCAGATTTTCCAGCACTCACACTCACCCAGACACATGTGGTGACCCGAGAGCGTGTATCCATGACGACAGGAGCAGCGGTAACTGCCCATGGTGTTGTTACAGTGGTGCTCACATCCGCCGTTCGCTCTGCTGCACTCATCCACATCTGCAAATCACAAGCACACACACGCGCCGTTAGCCAATCAGGAGCAGCTCAGGACTCGGGATTGGCTGGAGCGGCGCCGGTGGGCGGAGTCAGTGTTGGACGGCGGGCAGAAAGTCACTCACACTTTCCTCTGAACGTGAATCATCAGAGACGTGAGAAGTGACTGACACTCTGCGGGTTTGATGAGTCACGGTTCAATACAGGCTACACTCACACATCCACTGAGAAAACGCTAGACTCCCCAGCAGCGCATTGCTACACAGTTGCTAAGGTGTTCTGAATGGTTGTTAACATGTTGCTAAGGTGTTCCGACTGATTGCCAAGGCAGTGATTGCCAAATTTGTAGCTATGTGGCTGCTAGAGTGTTCTAACTTGTTGCTAAGCAGTTGCTAGGGCGTTCCGACTGATTGCCAAGGCAGTGATTGGCCAAATTTGCTGCTATGTGGTTGTTAGGGTGTTCTAACTTGTTGCTAAGCAGTTGCTAGGGTGTTCTGGGTGATTATTCTAACAACCATATAGCAACAGGTGTTGTTACATGGTTGCTAAGGTGTATTATTTGGTTAACACACTGCTAAGCAGTTGCTAGGGTGTTCCGACTGCCAAGGAAGTGATTGCCAAATTTGCTGCTATGTGGTTGGTAAAGAGTTCTAACTTATTACTAAGCAGTTGCTAGGGTGTTCTGGGTGGTTATCCTAACAACCATATAGCAACAGGTGTTGCTACCTGGTTGCTAAGGTGTATTATTTGGTTAACTGTTATACAGTTGCTAGGGTGTTCTAAGTGATTGCCAAGGTGTTGCTATGTGGGTTGCTAAAGTGTGCTAATTTGTTGCTATGTGCTTGCTAGGGTGTTCTAACTGGTTGGTTCCGACTGATTGCCAAGGCAGTGATTGACAAATTTGTAGCTATGTGGCTGCTAGAGTGTTCTAACTTGTTGCTAAGCAGTTGCTAGGGTGTTCTGGGTGATTATTCTAACAACCATATAGCAACAGGTGTTGTTACATGGTTGCTAAGGTGTATTATTTGGTTAACACACTGCTAAGCAGTTGCTAGGGTGTTCCGACTGATTGCCAAGGTAGTGATTGCCAAATTTGCTGCTATGTGGTTGCTAGGGTGTTCTAGCTTGTTGCTAAGCAGTTGCTAGGGTGTTCCGACTGCCAAGGAAGTGATTGCCAAATTTGCTGCTATGTGGTTGGTAAAGAGTTCTAACTTATTACTAAGCAGTTGCTAGGGTGTTCTGGGTGGTTATCCTAACAATCATATAGCAACAGGTGTTGCTACCTGGTTGCTAAGGTGTATTATTTGGTTAACTGTTATACAGTTGCTAGGGTGTTCTAAGTGATTGCCAAGGTGTTGCTATGTGGGTTGCTAAAGTGTGCTAATTTGTTGCTATGTGCTTGCTAGGGTGTTCTAACTGGTTGTTAAGCAGTTGCTAGGGTGTTCTGAGTGATTGCCAAGGTGTTGCTATGTGGGTTGCTAAAGTGTGCTAATTTGTTGCTATGTGCTTGCTAGGGTGTTCTAACTGGTTGTTAAGCAGTTACTAGGGTGTTCTGGGTGATTGCCAAGGTGTTGCTATGTGGTTGCTAAGGTGTTCTAATTTGCTGCTATGTTCAATTCAATTCAAGTTTATTTGTATAGCGCTTTTCACGATACAAATCGTTGCAAAGCAACTTTACAGAAAATTAAGTTTCTACAATATTTAGTGATTGCCAGGGTGTTGCTATGTGGTTGAAAAGGTGATCTAATTTGCTTCAATGTAGTAGCTAGGGTGTTCTGGGTGATTATCCTAACAATGGGTGTTGTCATGTGATCTAAATGGTTGTTAACATAGTTGCTATGCAGTTGCTAGGGTGTTCAGAGTGATTGTCAAGGCACTGCTATGTGGTTGTTAAAGTGTTCTAACTGGTTGATAAGCAGTTGCTAGGGTGTTGTGGGTGGTTTTTAAGGCATTAATATGTGGTGCTAAGATGTTCTGAGTACTTGTTTGCAGTTGCTATGGCATCGCTAGATGGTTGCTAAGGTGTTCTAATGAGTCTTAACTTGGCAAACAATACTCATACTGGCATTCTGAGTGTTTCAGTGCACAAGAAACCACTCAGCTCCTGCTGACTCAGCGAACGTGATGGATGATCCTGCAGGGTTTGAGATCTACTAGCACAATCTGTGCCACTATAAGAGCATTGTGCATCATCTGATATGAGCACAGGTTAGGAGAAGAACAATATCAGCAATATCACGTTCGTAATCGGCAATGAATCGTCTGCGATTATGAACGCGATATTGCATAGCTTGTCAGTGAACTACGGCTCTGTGTATTAAATGCCGCTCCATTTGAAAGCACGTGCTGGAGATTTACTACTAATCACAGAACCGGCTTTACTGACGAGATGCGCATGAAAATCACCTTCGATTATTTGCACAGCCCTACTGCACAGACTCGCACTCCAGATTAATCACTACTGCGCAGACTCTGGCTCCAAATGAATCACTACTGCGCAGACTCTGGCTCTCAATGAATCATGGCTCCAAATGAATCATTACTGCGCAGACTCTGTCTTTAAACAAATCATTACTGCGCAGACTCTGGCTCCAAATGAATCACTACTGCACAGACTCTGGCTCCAAATGAATCACTACTGCGCAGACTCTGGCTCCAAATGAATCATCACTGCCACAAGATGACAGCGGTTCTACTGGGATGTTTTGGCTTCACTTTTCTATAGTGGAAGGAATTGTAGACACATGCGCATTTTTTACAGTCTATGGTTAAGATACTGTCTGTATGAACTGCATTTTCATAGTTTTTGAATAAATGATCCAGAGAATAATATTCATCAGCATCTTTAACCTGAATGCGAGTGTCTGAACAGCTGATGTGTGTCTGTACCTTTCTCACACCTGACACCGCTCCATCCTGTGAAACAATGACATTGGAACTCGCCCTTTTTGTCCTCACAGCGCACCGTCCCGTAAAGATTGCAGGGGTTCGGGGAACATTGGTCTGGAATGTCTGCGGGACAGAGAGAGAGAGAGAGAGAGAGAGAGAGAGAGAGAGAGAGGAATCATAATCAACAGTAAAATCTCAACGAGTCACGAAACACATTCAGCTTCGGTAACGTTCTGTTTGAAACACATCGGATATGAAATCCTATAACATCCTTTGACTAGATGCTTTTTTCCTGTAGCTGTAACAAGCGATTCATCATAAAGAGGCAATAAACACGAGAAGTGCTAGTAATGCAAAGTTCCAGACATCTTTTAGAATAGTACAAGCTAGAACAGCGAGGGACTGGTTAACCAGCATTAAACACCTGTGTGAACTACTGCATGATTTTAGAAATGCTGCATTACTTAAACAGCAGCCAGTTTGGTAACACTTTACAATAAGGTTTCATTTGTTAAAATTAGTTAACTACATTAGTTAACTTGAACTAACCATGTAAAACACTTCTAAATAATTTATTAATCTTAATTAATGTTAATTTCAACATTTACTAATACATTATTAAAATCAAAAGATGTATCTGTTTATATTATTTAATGGACCTAACATGAACTAACAATGAACATTTGTATTTTTATGAACTAATATGTGACTCCGGACCACAAAACCGGTCACTTTTTTTTAATACATGAGCTGAATAAATAAGCTTTCCATTGATGTATGGTTTGTTAGGATAGGACAATATTTGAAAATCTGGA
>NW_015542593.1:219366-220659 GCF_001515605.1 Sinocyclocheilus anshuiensis
TCATACAATGTATTGTTGGCTATTGCTACAAATATACCCCAGCGACTTAACACTGATTTTGTGCTCCAGGGACACATTTATTTTATGTTTTGTACAGCATATTGGTCAACTAACTGTTGTTTTTAATTGTGCTTTATGGTATAAATTGCTTTGCCTTGCTCATCTTTTGTGAATGCTAGTTAATGCATTAACTAACGTTACGTAATGAGATCTTAGTGTAAAGTGTTACTAACATGTAGATGACATCAGCTGAAAATGCAAGTCATTTGAAAGGTGGAGCAAGTTATTAAATTATGCTGAAAGATTCTGAGGACATTCATGGTTCTTTATAATAATGCCACTGATGAATCTTTCACTCTATAGAACATGCATTAAAACAGTACATTGTTTTGTTCTTTTTTTGCGAGTCTTTGAGCTCTGTGTTTGGACGACTCTCCGGTTTGATGCGTTTGCTGATGGTGCACGAGCAGCAGAAGCACATCTGAGCACAGAGGAGAGAGACGAGAAGAGCTCCGAGACGCAGCATCTCTCGCTCTGACTCAGGGATTCTGCCGGACACAGACTGACCAATCACAGCGCAGCACGAGGCTGCCTCCGAATCAGCAGAAATGAGTCGAGTAGGACGAGCCTCCTGCAGACGTCATGAGGATCGTCTCACACACACACACACACACACACACACACACACGCACACAGAGAATGACAGATAGATAGATACACTACCAGTCAAAAGTTTTTGAACAGTAAGATTTTTAATGTTTTTAAAGAAACCTCTTCTGCTCACCAAGCCTGCATTTATTTGATCCAAAATACAGCAAAAACTTTAAAATGTTGAAATATTTTTACTATTTAAAGCAGCTGTTTTCTATGTGAATCTCTGTTAAACTGTAATGTATTTCTGTGATGCGCAGCTGTATTTTCAGCATCATTACTCCAGTCTTCAGTGTCACATGATCTTCAGAAATCATTCTAATATGCTGATTTGCTGCTCGAGAAACTTTAATATTTAAAACAGTTGAGTAAATTTTTTTCAGGATTCTTTAATGAATAGAAAGATCAGCATTTATCTGAAATAAAAAGCTTTTGTAACATTATACACGATGCCATTCAAAAGCTTGGAGTCAGTATCATTTTTTGGGGGGGGGGATTATAGAAATTAATACTTTTATTCAGCAAGGGTGCTTTAAATTGATCAAAAGTGATGATAAAGACATGTATAGTGTTACAAAAGATTTCTATTTCAGATAAATGCTGTTCTTCTGAACTTTCTATTCATCAAAGAAACCTGAAAAA
>NW_015542593.1:220894-244857 GCF_001515605.1 Sinocyclocheilus anshuiensis
ACACACACACACAGACACACACACACACACAGACACACACACACACACACACACACACACACTGCAGAGGTATAAGGTGGAGTAAAACTACAGAAGACTTCAGTCTCATTATGTACACTAATATCCCTGCAGTATTAATACAACAGCATTAACAAGAGCAAATGATTCATGTGTGACCCCAGTGCTAATCGATGTCAAGTCATGCAACTCTTAAACTAGTTTCACAGGTGAGTAAGCTGGTAACCGGCATGCTGACTCACTCACACACACTGCAGTGAGAAATCTGCAGCGTCAGAGAAGCCGGTCGCATGCGCTGCGGGTGAATAATGCATGCAGCGAGTGGAAATTCAACATCTCTGACACGCAAACCTGCTTCTCGTCTCCTCATTTCACTCTCAGCAGACTCTAGTAAAAAATAAATAAATTCATTTCATACTAAGTATAGTTCAAATCTATTAACATATTTACTGACAGATAACTCGAGACTTACTGATATAAAAATTATAATTAAACTTTATTTGGAGTACTACTTGTGCACAATGCATATTTCTTAATATTAAGACTAAAATGTGTTTTAATGTCACTATTGATGAGGATTGCATGATCTTTGAATATCGGTCTTTAAATGCAAGATATTTAAAGTGTACTTACAACAGTTGCACTTTAGCACAATACTTCAGTATATCTTTAATTGGACTTCAGCGCTACTTCCGCACAATTAAAGTTCATTAAGTACAAAATTAGTTGTTCCAATTTAGCAGACTTTAAGAATATCATATTAGTACATCACAGAAATTAATTACAGTTTAAAATATATTCAAATAGAAAGCAGTTATTTTAGTAAAAATATTTCAAACTTTTAATGTTTTTGCTGTACTTTGGATCAAATAAATGCAGGCTTGGTGAGCAGAAGAGACTTCTTTAAAACACATTAAAAATCTTACTGTTCAAAAACCTTTGAATGGTAGTGTGGATGGATGGACAAACAGACAGACAGACAGACAGATGTGGGTCACTCACTGTGGACGCAGGTGATCAGATCCTGTTTCTTCTTCTCAGAGTCTCCAAACTTCTCCATACATGCTAGTGCATTAAAGAGAATCAAACATTTTAATGTCACTATTGATGAGGATTGCATGATCTTTGAATATCGGTCTTTAAATGCAAGATATTTAAAGTGTACTTACAACAGTTGCACTTTAGCACAATACTTCAGTATATCTTTAATTGGACTTCAGCGCTACTTCCGCACAATTAAAGTTCATTAAGTACAAAATTAGTTGTTCCAATTTAGCAGACTTTAAGAATATCATATTAGTATACCAAAAGTGCAATTGCAGGGTATTTTTTTATTAAGTACATAAATATGTAAATGTATTTGTAGTATACTTAGCATGAAATAAACGTATTTCAAATACATTTTAGTATATTTATTTTTCACTAGGGGAGACTATTATTATATTAAATATTTTCTTCCTTAGTATTTATGTCTTGCTTTCTAGTATAATATCTAAAAATTCTGGAACCAGGATGCATTTAAATAATAATAATTCAAAGGCTAAACGATATTATTTTTCTTACCCCACTTGCAGATATTTTTACTTGTTTTAAGCAAAAACTAACAAAATTTAAAAAAAATTTTTTCAGAAAACAAGACATAATATCTGAAGTCATTTTACTCGTCAAGTAAATGCATCTTAATTCCAGCATTTGTAGATATTATACAAGAAAACAAGACAAAAATACTAAGGAAGAAAATCATTTTTTGCAGTACAGGCATGCGTCTGCACTGTGCAACTAAAGTGGAATCCAGAAATTCTCATGGTCAAGCTAATAATAGAAAGTATCAGGGCGTCATAATCTTTCATGCTTCCTAAACATTCCCGATCCTTATTTACAGAGCAAACAGGATTAAATCTAATCAGCACATTCATGAGATGTGCAGGGAACGACGCGTCAGACATTCCACACTGGAATTCATTCTGTATCAAAAACACATTCCAGGCTCAGCTGTCAGTCACAGCGGTGACACGCCCCTCAGGGACCAATCAGAAGGCACACAGAGCGGCTCATTTGCATATGAGCTCCCAGAAGACAACAGTCTGTGTTTGAGGAATCATATTCCTGCAGTGTTATTGACCTGACTCGTGGAAATATGTGACAGTGATAACAGCATCAATGCAGGATGCTCTGATGGAAAGAACTAATATTTCACATTCATATCATGTTTTTGTTACATTTTCATAGTACAAACTTACAACTATAATGTTCAGTATGTAGTTTGGTGCAAACAGTCAGGGACTCAGAACAACTAGAAAAACTGGCAGTTTGTAAAACAATCAATCTGTCGATTATTTAGGGTTTGTGATTATGCATGAGTTCTATTGAGTTTACAACCACTTTATTTCACTGATAATACATGTTTTATAAATGGGACAGCCTCCCGGTCAAGTGGACAACTGCAGTCCTACTAGAGACTATATAGTGCACACTAAGGAGCAGCACAGAATCATCAGAAGTCAATGAGGATGAAAGAGTACATCAAACAAACGCTGGAATCCAGTGCATTGACTAAAATAATCTATCGCTGCAGAAGCACGCTTGATAGTTAGTGAGCGTCACTGAATGCACACTAACTAGAGAGCGGCACTATCATTGCTAAAGAGGTCGATGCTGAGATCACATCAAACACCAATTGAAACTAACCCTAAGCATGTCGACTAAACCGATTAATCGTGGCAGCAGTGCACGCTAGTTAATTAAACAATTAGTGAGCATTTTCAAGTGCATACTAGCTAGGAAGCGGCACTATTACTATGAGGACGAAAGATCACATCAAACACACCAGCTGGAACGCAGAGCATAGACTAAACCGATTAATCGCGGCAGCGCTAATTAATTAGTGAGCATCATCGAGTGCACACTAACTAGGGATCGACACTGTCATTACAGAAGAGGAAGATGAGGATGAAAGATCACATCAAACACACCAGCTGGAACGCAGAGCATAGACTAAACCGATTAATCGCGGCAGCGCTAATTAATTAGTGAGCATCATTAAGTGCACACTAACTAGGGATCGACACTGTCATTACAGAAGAGGAAGATACTAAACCGATTAATCGTGGCAGCAGTGCACGCTAGTTAATTAAATAATTAGTTAGCATCTTCAAGTGCATACTAGCTAGGAAGCGGCACTATTACTATGAGGACGAAATATCACATCAAACACACCAGCTGGAACGCAGAGCATAGACTAAACCAATTAATCGCGGCAGCGCTAATTAGTTAGTGAGCATCATCGAGTGCACACTAACTAGGGATCGACACTGTCATTACAGAAGAGGAAGATGAGGATGAAAGATCACATCAAAAATAAGCTGGAGTCGAATGCATCGACTAAACCGATTAATCACGGCAGCAGGGAACACTATCGATTAGTTTAGTTAGTTAGGGAGCATCATCGAGTGCACACTAACAAGGGGTCGACACTGTCATTACAGAAGAGGATGAAAGATCACATCAAAAATAAACTGGAGTCGAATGCATCGACTAAACCGATTAATCGCGGCAGCGCTAGTTAGTTAGTGAGCATCATCAAGTGCACACTAACTAGGGATTGACAATATCATTACAGAAGAGGACGATGAGGATGAAATATCACATTCAAATTAAGCTGAGTTGAATGCAGCGACTAAACCGATTAATTGCAGCAGGGCTAGTTAGTTAGTGAGCATCATTAAGTGCACACTAACTAGGGATCGACACTATCATTACAGAAGAGGATGATGAGGATGAAAGATCACATCAAAAATAAACTGGAGTCGAATGCATCGACTAAACTGATTAATCGCGGCAGCGCTAGTTAGTTAGTGAGCATCATTGAGTGCACACTAACTAGGGAGCGGCACAGAATCATTACAGGTTGATGAGGTTGAAACATCAAGCTGGAATCCAGAGCATCCAGGGCAGTAGCGCACACTAGTTAGTTAGTATTACTCTTACCGTCTCAGGGTCATTCTCAAACACTTCTCTCGCCTCCTCTTTAGTGCACCTCTCCTCCACACACTCCCTCTCCAGATGACCCTGCTTGGTCTCCTCGAACACCTGGTTCGCTCTCCGGTGTCTGCGGAGAAACTCGCTCGCCTCCTTCGGAGACACGGACACTGAAAACAGCAGAAACTCTCAACTTCTGCTGATCGCACTAGTTAGTGGTCAAGGCACGGGAATAAGGGCTCGTTTGGCGTACTTACGCTGTGAGGAGCAGCCGATACACAGCAGGACGAAGCAGCAGATCCACACTAACTCTCTCATGTTGGTTCTGCGTCAAACTTTCGCTCGTTCTGGATCAGAATCCTGCACTGATCCGCCACATTCAAAGCCGAACACGAGCGTTTCTGCAGCACATTCAACCCTCCTCTCTCTCTCTCTCTCTCTCTCTCTCTCTCTATTCGTGAGCAGCAGATTCGTCGGTTTATTGGTGAAAGTTGCGGTGCGCGGGGAGTTCCCTCTGCAGAATTTTCCTCCGCAATACCAGATCACTGCAGTACATTCTACACAAGCGCTGGGAAAAGATACCTTTAAAGCGATAGATCGTCCAAAAAACGAACACTAATATCATTCACTTGCCCTCGTCGTGCCCTTCAGAGCCTGTGTGACTTTCTGTTTCTGTGCAACACAAAAGGAGAAGCTCAGCAGAATGTTCAGGCTGCTCGAGTCATACAATGACAGTGAATGAGGACTACCCTAAATATACTTTAATGTATTTGAAATCCATTTATTTCATGCTAAGTATACTACAATACATTTTCATATTTATGTACTTAATAAAATGCCCTGCAATTGTACTTTTAGTATACTAAACTGGTAGCTATAAAGTCTGCTAAATTGGAACAGCTAATTTTGTACTTAATGCACTTTAATTGTGCTGAAGTCCAATTAAAGATATGCTTAGTGTATTTGATTGTGCTAAACTATTGCAAGTATTCTTCAGGTACACGTTAAATAGTTTGCATTTAAAGACCGATATTATTCAAAAATCATGCAATCCTCGTCAAAAGTGACATTAAAACACATTTTAGACTTAAATATTAAGAAATGTGCATTGTGCACAAGTAGTACGCCAAATAAAGTTTAATTATAGTTTTTATATCAGTAAGTCTCGAGTTGTCTGTCAGTAAATATGTTAATAGATTTTAACTATGTATTTTAAATATATGACTTTTTTACTAGGGTAGAGCCGTACATTGGGCTTTAAACAAGGACAAAATGCATTTTCATAAAAGTCTTCTAAAGTAATACACAGACTGAATTTGCTGAAATCTCATTTACGCACGAGCATATTCAGACTTGGCACGTGAAGATCAGTGCGTCTGCAGTAGCTGTTTCACACTATATGTGCGTCCCAATTTACACGAACTTACAACATTAACGGCACTTTAAATAGACAGATAATGCACTTATACTAAAAAACAAACAAAAAAAAAGTATGGAATATTTCAGGCCTTTTGTTGATTTGACAGTCTGTGTTCTTATACGGCTCGAATGCGAGGTTACATTCTTCTCCTGCAGCTGTTTTCTCAGTGTTTACTTCACTCACTCACTCTTCTCGTGTGTTTCTGAGCCAGTGTTTTCATTCTCTTCCTCCCTCCTGCTTCTTTATGCAACACTGAGGTCAGGTCACTCGTGTCCATCTGTAAACACACATCAGAAACGCAGATCTAGTGTCCAGTGATTCAGCACTGTCACTGTGTCACATGGAAACGCTTCACTCGTCCGCCTCAAACAAGCAAACAAACAAACAAATAGTCAAAAGTAGAGCATTTTCTAATAATAACAGCAGCTTCCAAACCTGCCAGGAGATGAATTTACAGGATTTTACAGTCATTTCAGATGACCAGACTAGCATAAAGATTACACTCATTGATATAGAAATATAGAACAAAATATAGAAATAGGTGTAGAAATATAGACAAATGTAGAATATAGAAACAACTACATATAAAAGTATAGAAAAATATGGGAATAGAACTACAGAAGTATAGAAAAATATAGAAATAGAAGTAGATATACTGTAGAAATATACAAAACTATAGAAATAGAACTAAATATATAGAATAGAGAGCAATACAGAAATAGAGCTAGATATATACATTTAGAAAAATATAAATAGAACTAAATATAGAAAAATACATAAATAGAACTAGATATAACAGTATACAAAAATAGATATTGAAGTATAGAAAAAAGATAGAAATAGAAGTAGATATACTGTAGAAATATACAAAACTATAGAAATAGAACTAAATACATAGAATAGAGAGCGATACAGAAATAGAGCTAGATATAAAAATATAAATAAAACTAAATATAGAAAAATACATAAATAGAACTAGATGTAAAAGTATAAATAATAGAAAAAATATAGAAATAAAACTAGATTTTGCAGCATAGAAAATATAGAACTAGATACAAAATAACATAAGCGTAAGTATAAAAAAATATAGACCATTGAAATTTTCATGATTTTACAGACCTGATATGTTCACAATTAAAAAAACTTGAATGAATGAATGAGGCATTTATTTTTGGAAAATACCTCTGAAGCATTTATTAATCCTATTTATTGCTCATTTGAGCTACCAATACATTCATATTAACAGATACACATTTTAATTTTAATATTTAATGGACCTGAGCAGACATGAACTAACACTAAAGAGCTGTTTTTTTTAACTAACATTAACAAAGATTAATAAATACTGTCTCATGGTTCACTATGCATTAACCAACATGAACTAATGGGAGCTTATAGTAAAACTGATTTCATAATTCCTGGTTTTCCTCAGGACCACATATAAGTCAAAGGTAAGCGGTAATGAATTAAACAGTTAAACACTCATTTGTGTGGGATTTTGCTTCTTAAGAAGGTGAGATTTGAGTTTCCATGACAACAACAACAAGCTGCATTTTCATGTTTTATTACAACAATTAATGCATCACTAGTGTTCAATATATTCACATCACATTCAAATGAGTGTGTTATATACAAGATCCAAACAGATGCGCTATAGTGAGAGTAAAAACCTGGTTAAAGACACTGACACGACAGCAGTGAATATGAGAGGCGTCTTTAAATAGAGCTTCTCAAGCTCCTTCACAGCTTAGTCATCAGTCGACTAATGAGCGGATCAATTAAAAACACAAAGAACCCGGAATCATGTGTCTGACAGGAACTCGCAGACAGATGCAGCGGCTCGGGCAGTGATGTCACTTCCTGTCTAGAGCGGCTGGGTCCGGGGCGGAGACAGGAGGACAGGAGTGAGACTTGATGCTGTTGTCTTTACTGACGGCCTCGTGGAAGTCCAGCTCCCGTCCGTTCACACTGATCTCCAGACAGCTGTGGTAGAAGGCCGAGACCGGAGAGACGGACAGTGGCAGATCTGCACACAGACAACAAATCATCAAAACATCATCTGTTTAAAGGGTTAGTTCGCCCAAAAATGAAAATTAGCCCAGGTTTTACTCACCCTCAAGGCATCCTATCTGTATATGATAGGGATGTAATGAAATTATCAATATCGTGATATCGCGATAGAAAAACTGTTTTGTGCATCAGTATGCCCTTTAATAAATCACCGGAGAATGCGAGCTAAAATGCAGACAAGTCATAAAACATTTAGATGCAATGAAACATTAGTGCAACATATTTCAAAATGTTGCACTCGATTTCACATATTTTAGTCTGGCATTATAGTTTGGGAAAAGTTCAACTAGTAAATGCGTACAAGTTTATGTTACAATAACACTAATATAAGTTTTAATAAATGACTCATCAGAATGAGATCCTCCGCTGGATTAAGCCGCGCGTCGCATCGCGTTCTTCTTCTGAGGTAAATACAAGGCTTATTCCTCACAGCGCGAAAAGTATCCTAGATGAACTTGATGAATCTTCACGCTTTGTTTACGGAGGTGATGTGGGTGTTTTCATGGAGACTGAGACGGCAGAAAGCACACCCTGTTTGTTTTCTTTATTTTACAAAAGCACAATGTTTTGTTGATATTGCGAGTGTATACAAATACAAGTAGACCTTTTACAGGTTCAAATGATGTACTACTCTTATCTGTACGATCCAAAATGACGGAACATTTTAAGGTCTTTTTGCTGTTATCTGGAAAAAATGCAAGTGATCATTCAAGTAGCTGTTTTGATACTTGTGTAATTTTTCCGTCAATATTAAATTACGGAAAGAATTATGAGTTTCACTTTGTAGTGTATTTTTTAGGTTTGATAACTTGAAAAGTAAAGTAAACTTGAAAGTAATTAGTAATCTGATTACTTTTTAAATGTAATCAAATTACAATTTTAAAAAAGTAATTAGTAATTTGTGGTGGATTACTTTTTTTGAGTAACTTACCCAACACTGCTTATTAGTACGTTTGAATTGGATCATCGAAGGTCAGAAGCAAAGACATTGATTAATAAATGCATAAATTATATTTGTCTTATTTAACATATCTAATTATTGCAGGTTTGTATAATATTCTGAGTTTGCATTTGATTGTTTTTATTCATTTTGAGGAACACTGAATGTGTTTGTGTGCAGTGAGATGAGTAAACACATGTTGATATTTAGTCTAGAACTACAGTAAGATCATGTTCACACACAACGCACTGCACTTACTCCTGACTTCTGTCACCATGGCAACACCAGAGCTGTCACTCAACACATGGAAACAAAGTAACAGGCGTTACTTATTTGAAAAAGTAATTGTGTTACATTACTAGTTACTTAAAAAAAGTATTTATTTCTGATTATGTAACTCGAGTTACACGTGTCAACAGAAATCAGACTAAAACTGAAGTGAAGAAGCTGAGACCTGGCAGTCCTCCGATGTATGTGTGGACAGGAGCCTGCATGGCGCTGGAGAGTCTGGTTAGAGGCGCGCTGAGCGTCTCGGAGTCGCTGTAAGACACGCTGGAGGAGTTTGCCGTGACCTGTATCCCGTCGGCCGACGCTCTCATCTCCACCAGCATCCGCTCCGGATAACACAGCATCAGAGACTGCTGCGTCGCCACACACACGCCGTCCACAAACACCTGCAGATCCTGGAAACACGGCCAGAGATTTCAATTCCAGAAGCCCTGTTCACACCAAGAACGATAACTATAAAGATAAAGATATTAGCGATATCATCTGTTTATTCTAAGCGCACGCTCGTCTGCGCTTTAAATTCTCAAGCTCGTTATAGCAGGATGGATTCTGATTGGTTGTCAATGTTTGTATCGTTCATCAGCTGGAAAAAAATAATTTGGTGTATCTTTATCGTTATTTTTATAGTTATCGTCCTTGGTGTCCACGGGTCTGGAATCGGATACTTGTTGTAAACTTAAAGTTTCAGCTCCACCTATCAATTCCTGTGTGCGCATATTTTTTTTAGGTGGTGAAAACTTGCTGTTAAAAATTTATTTGTCTTTGAATCATTCATTCAAGAGATTCATTCAAAAACACTGATTCATCCAGTAATGAAAATAGTAAATCTTAAGTGAGTCATTGAATCATTCATTTATAAATTACATGTGATATTTGTTTTAAAAAAATCACATGTAATTTATGAATAAAAAAAAAAAACTCAATTTATCCAGAGTTGTGTAGCTCTATTTTGCACACAAACAGCTCTTAATCGATTCCAGTTTTTATGTAGCCTGCTGATTTTTGTTCATGGTATTCAGCAGCAATTAAATGTTTTGCAAAAAGAATTTTTTTTAGGTGGTGAAAACTTGCTGTTAAAAATTTATTTGTCTTTGAATCATTCATTCAAGAGATTCATTCAAAAACACTGATTCATCCAGTAATGAAACGAGTCAATCTTGAGTGAATCATTGAATCATTTCCATGATTTTGTTTAGTTGTCTAATATTTATTCTTCAGAATTGTGAGAACTACAACCTCCATTAAAAAAAAAAAAGTCTTAATTTAACCAGAATCGTGCCGCTCTATTTTGCACACAAACAGCTCTTAATCGAGTCCAGTTTTATGTAGCCGGCTGATTTTTGTTCACGGTATTCAGCAGCAATTAAATGTTTTGCAAAAAGAGACCCTGCAGCACAAAAGCAGTGTTAAGTCGCTGGGGTATATTTGTAGAAATAGCCAACAATACATTGTATAAACAGCTCTTAATCGAGTCCAGTTTTATGTAGCCGGCTGATTTTTGTTCACGGTATTCAGCAGCAATTAAATGTTTTGCAAAAAGAGACCCTGCAGCACAAAAGCAGTGTTAAGTCGCTGGGGTATATTTGTAGCAATAGCCAACAATACATTGTATGGGTCAAAATTATACATTTCTCTTTTATGCCAAAAATCATTAGGATATTAAGTAAAGATCATGTTCCATGAAGATATTTTGTAAATTTCCTACCGTAAATATATGAAAACTTAATTTTTGATTAGTAATATGCATTGCTAAGAACTTCATTTGAACAACTTTAAAGATGATTTTCTCAATATTTTGATTTTTGTGCACCCTCAGATTCCAGATTTTCAAATATTGTCCGATCCTAACAAACCATACATCAATTTTGTGCTCCAGGGTCATATATTACACCAGCTGCGTTTTATCAGGAACTGTGTTCACTAACAGAACAATCTGTTCTGACACAGCTACACTTCCTGCCAGTGTTTAGTTACAGCTGCTATCCCAGCATTCCTCACAAACACATGATAACTGTGAGAGGCGTACTTGGTGTCGGCCTGCAGACGGAAGCGCAGGTAAATGACGGGTAAACCGGAGAACTGCTCTCCCAGATACAGCATCTCCTCATGTTTATAGTCGTACAGATCCAGACACTCGGGGATCTTCTCACACTGACGGCCGTCCTTCGCCAGCCGCACTCCTTTACGCCCGTCACAGTGACATGAGAAACTGCCCACGGTGTTCACACACTCGCCCTCACACACCTGCTGCTCACACTCATCCAGATCTGATGGAGAAACACAGATTGAAGCAATAGTTCAAGCAAGAAGCATTGCATCAGTGTCTCAGCAATGGATGCTCTGCAGTGAATGGGTGCCGTCAGAATGAGAGTCCAAACAGCTGATAAAAACATCACAATAATCCACAAGTAATCCACACCACTCCAGTCCATCAGTTAACATCAAGAGAAGAGAAAAACTATGTTTGTAAGAAACAAATCCATCATTAAAACGTTTTTAACTTCAAACCATGGCTTCCAGCTAAAATACTAAATCCATAATCCATAATATTTTTTCTCCAGTGAATAAGTCATCTGGTCTGAATCAGGAGAGAAATCTGCACATATCAAGCAGCTTTTACAAGCCAAAACAGCTCTAAACAAATATGTGAGAGACAACAGGAGATGCACTTTTTCACTGGAGTAAGCGTTATTATGGATTATGGACTCGTATTTTAGTTAAAAACGTCTTAATGCTGGATTAGTTTCAGCTTTTGTCTTCTCCAGATGTTAACTGATGGACTGGAGTGCTGTGGATTACTTGTGGATTATTGTGATGTTTTTATCAGCTGTTTGAACTCTCGTTCTGACGGCACCCATTCACTGCAGAGCATCCATTGCTGAGACACTGATGCAGTGCTACATTTCTACAAATCTGACAAAGAATTATCAGTGTGTGTGTGTGTGTGTTGTTCTCTCACCGACACACTCGTGTGAGCTCATGTTGTACTGGTATCCCAGCGGGCAGCGGCACTCGAACGTTCCCGGAGTGTTAACACATTTAGAAGGTTCCACACACACACTGGGGTACAGGATACACTCACTGATATCTGCAATCACACACACACACACACACACACACACACAGATCCATAAACACACTGTAATATACAAACATCAGCAGCAGTGTTATTTAGTATCATTGTGTCATTATAATTTTTGTTAATATTAAAAAATTCGATTTTATTTTTATATATATATATTTTTAAAAATGTTCCTGTGCTTTTGTCATTTAAAACAAATCTTTTTAATTTTTATTGATTAGTTTTAGTTTATTTACTTAGTTTGAACAAAAATAAGAAATGTTGTCTTGCCACCAAGCTGAAGGCTGAAAGAAAGTAAGTATTAATAATAGGCATAAATATATAAATAAAATGTATAATTATTTTTAAATTATACTTAAAATATTTTTTAATTTATACTTAAAACAAATTGTTATGTTAATTTGGTATCATTCACATGCTATTATACTTATTGTTCAAGTAAATTTCATTTGTATATTTTCTGTTTTCAATTTTATTTTACTAAAGTTCTTAATAATTTTGTTTTGTGTTTTTGTCATTTTTATTATTTTCTTTTTAAAAATGTCTATATATAATGTATTCATTTTTATTAAAATATTTTTTTAATTTACACTTCAATTTTGTTATTTCAGAACCATTTAGATGCTATTATAATTTTTGTTCAAATTTCGAATGACATTTTATTTGCATATTTCTGTTTTCAATTTTATTTTAGATAAAGTTTTAAAAATTTTGTTTTGTGTTCTCGTCATTTTTTTCGTTTATTTTTCACGTCTATATAGTATTTTCATTGATTAGTTTTTAGTTTATTTGGTTTAAGTTTTTTTTAGTAGTTCAATTTAAAATAAATGAAAATGTTGCCTTGGCAACTACCTGAAAGCTGAAATAAAGGAAGTATAAATAATCAGTAAGTATGTATAACGAACTAAATAAATAAATACAATAGCATACTTATTTTTAATTTATGTTTAACAATTTTTAAAATGTATTTACTTTTATTTCAAGTAACAATTTTTTTATGGTTTTAGTTTTAGTCATTGATAATAATAACCCTGATGAGCATCAGGTCAAACATGTCACAACACACTAAACAATCAACAGCGCCACATCTTCCCTGATGTTCCTCATGATCTAAAAACCATCTTATCTTGCACCAGATAGTCACTGAAAAACATCATGAATCGCTCCTCCTTCAGCATCCCAGCATGCACCTCATGAAGAACAGAGCTGTAATCTAGTCACAGATTTGTTTTCATTATTCCCAGAATTCCATCACTGCACTGTTATTCTAACATGAGGAAAGATCTGAGTGCATGCTACAAAAACCACACAATCACATGCACGGCATTGTGGATCCTGCAGATAAAGTCACAGGAACATCGTTTCTGCCAAAGGGAAACTGTCTGATGATTTATGAGCTTCAAAACACTGTTACATAATGAACCTTTAAGTGTGTGTGTGTGGTTTTAATCTGAACGCTGGACCTCACAGCTGGAGGGAATCGTGTTTCTCTTTTACAGGAAAACCCCAGGATTCCTGGAAGAACTGCTGGAGCTCGGACTCGTCTGGCAGACGTGAAGTGCAGCGCTGACCTCTGACCTCTGACCTGTGCAGTGACCCTCAATGATGCAGTGGATGTTGTTGAGGGTGTAGAAGCCCTTCTCACAGCCGCACATGAAGCTGCCGGGGAGGTTGTGACACGTTTGGCTGCAGCCCGCAGGGAATTCTGGGTCTTCACACACATTAATATCTGTGAGCCAAAGGAGTCAATAAAAGAAATATAAATAATAATAATCATCTGTGCACCACTAGTACTGACTTCTGAGCAGTAGGTGGCGTTGTAACCTATGCATGTACAGTAAATGCATTATTTACATTTATGCATTTGTCAGATGCTTTCATCCGAACTGAACTGCATTGCATTTAAGGTTTTCATCTGATCAGGTCATGCATTCTTTGGGAATCGAACCCATGACCTCATTGTTGTTATGATGCATTCAAGTCCTGTGAAGTTGTAATTATGATGCATTGTGAGCTCCAGTCATTTGATTGGAGCAAGACGTTGATGCAAAAAAAAAAAAAAAATCAGAAAAATTTTGTACCTCTACTTGTGAAAAATGATGAATAAATAGTGCATATCGGTTGTTTTCATTATTAGACTTGCATCTTGCGTCTTTGTAGACGTTTTTAATGTATTTATTCAATTTTCAAAGGTGCTGTAAATTGAACTGTTATATATTCAATCATAATTGTACAATACTATTGGATTTGGAACATGCAACTTAGTTTTATTGTAAACAAAAAAAAGATATATTATTGTAAGTTATTGGAAAATTTATTGTAAATTAAAAAAAAAAAAGCATTAAAGACTAAAGAATTAAAGAAAGTTTAAGGGAGGGATTAAAGAAAATTCAGTTTCACACTTGTAATTAGAAATTGACCGATAATCGGTTTTACCGATATTTTCCCCGATATTTAAGCATTTTTCATCGGTTTTATAATATCTGCTCCACAGATAAATGAGAATTGCACACAAGATCGCCCTTATGCTCAACAACTGTGTTCACAAGTCATTTAACTTGCTTTGCCTTATTTAATAAACTTTATTAACATAAGTAAATCAGATGTTCCATAAGTGCTCGATCTGTAATTTAAGCTCGTCGCTAAGAAATTGAGAGTCACGTAATCCATCAAGTCACGTCCCAAAGATGTAACTTTACATGAACTGAATAAAACAGCCTTGAATGAGTGCATGCTGGAAATCAAAGAGTGTGATTTCTTCTCTCTCTGTTGTCTGTGCTCATCACGAGTCGAGTGAAGAGGAGCGTGATCATGCTGATGAACGTCATCTCACTCTGCTCGCAGCGCTGACCTCTCCATCCCGCTTTACACACACAGGTGAAGGAGCCCTGACCGTCCACACAGCGCTCAGAACCGTCCGTGTGACACGGCAGCGGCAGACACTGGTCACTGATCTCTGAAACACACCGCAGCAGCTCAAACACACACTCTACACTGACACAACTGGACAAGTCAGAATCACAAACAGCTTTATTACCAAGCATTTATTCCCAGGTTTAAAAAAAAGTACACTTCCATAATGTACTTAAAGTGCTCTATTTTTGCACACTAATTTTGTACTTAAAAATGATTCTTTAGTACTTCTTAAGTGTACTCAAATGGCTATTTTGGGACACCGTGAATATAAACTAAAATGCGCTTTTAACATACCATCTCTGTATTTAAAAAATGTATTTAGTTACCACTTGTAGTGGACTTGAGTGTACTAGTGTATGAAAGATGGGTTCAAGTTTACTACAAATGCTATCTAAATACATTTGTGATCCTGCAGCACAAAAGCAGTGTTAAGTCGCTGGGGTATATTTGTAGCAATAGCCAACAATACATTGTATGGGTCAAAATTATACATTTTTCTTTTATGCCAAAAATCATTAGGATATTAAGTAAAGATCATGTTCCATGAAGATATTTTGTACATTTCCTACCGTAAATATATCAAAACTTAATTTTTGATTAGTAATATGCATTGCTAAGAACTTCATTTGAACAACTTTAAAGATGATTTTCTCAATATTTAGATTTTTTTGCACCCTCAGATTCCAGATTTTCAAATATTGTCCTATCCTAACAAACCATACATCAATGGAAAGCTTATTTATTCAGCTTTCAGATGATGCATAAATCTCAATTTCATAAAATTGACCCTTATGACTGGTTTTGTGCTCCAGGGTCACATATATCAATCTATCATTGATTTGAAGTTCTATGCATGGAGTGCCATGTAAATACAATAGTATATTAATATTTTAATCACAGGTTAATCAATGTACTGTGGTGCCGCTATAGTATATGAAAGACTCAACTTCATGAACATCAGCTTTAACTTGAGTCTCTTACTAGAGAACATTTCTGGAATAAACATCTTCAACACTGAGAGTTTGAGATGAACCAGAGCGTGATGTATTTTAAACAAGACTATTGATTGATTTTAATTATCTGTTGTCAGTCTGTAAGGTAGGGTAGTTTCATTCACACACTCTCTCTCTCTCACACACACACTCACTCACTCACACACACACACTGCAAGTATGAATAAAAATGGCCATACTGCACTTCCTCAGTCACATCACTTTATATTGTTGTCTGTAAAGCATTATAAGGTAATGCAGTCTGCTGGTGCTTACACTGTTACTTTTGTACACATTGCTACTGTTACTTTTGTAAAACACTGCAATATTGTTACTTCACAAATGCTGTTAATTTTGTAAACATTGTTACTTTTGTGAACACTGCTACAGTTGTCACTTTGTGAGTTCTGTTATTTTTTAGAAACATTGCCACTTTGTTACTTCTATGAACACTGTTGAACACTGTAAAATTGTTACTTTGTAAACACTGTTAATTTTGGAAACACAATTACTTTTGTTAAACACTGCAACATTGTAACTTGGTTTTGGAAACAGCCAATACTGTTAATTCTGTAAACACTGTTACTTTTGGAAACGCTGCTACAATGTTGCTTTGTAAATGTTATTTTCAGAAACATTGTAACACTGTGATTTCATTTCAACTAACAAGTACATACAGTCATCATATTCATGTCATATGCTACAAAAACATTTTCCTCCAAACTACCACAGATACTATGGTTATTGTTTCTGATATAAAACCACAATACTACTGCGAGATCTGCTTTAAACACTCTCTCTGTCATTCTGATTCATTTCTTATTTGCTGACAGTGATAAATACCAAGTTGCCACAGTTTGGTAGTAACATGAACCAAATACTTTGGTGTAAACTGTGGCGCTCCAGAAACTCCCGGTTCGGAACCGAACTCAAACACGAGGTTCTTCCTGTTCAAGTTCCTCAAGTTCGGCCAGAAGCTCATGACTGGCCAGTATGGGTTAACCATGGGTAAACTAGTAGCCCTCAGCTGGTCAATGCGCTCAGGCAGGCTGAAGTTAAAAGGAAATTACGTAACAGGAATTGCAGCTGATTTGTTCTTAATAAATAATTAATTTAACCTCTTAATTTATTTACCCAGTTAAAAGTTTGCGGTTTGACTCACTGAACAAACAAAAGAAACAAACAAACAATCTAAAAGAAAAAAGATCTCAGCAGCAGCTTTCAACACCGCTACATTGTTACTTTGTAAATGCTGCTATTTTTAGAAACATTGTTACTTTGTTGCTCAGACCTCAATATGAACTCATTTCTCAACAAATGTTCTGAGCTGCTCCACATTTTTTTGTGAGCTTACTAAATGAACCGGGTCTGTTTTATTCCTCCACAGATGTTTTAGCAGAAACATCTGACCTCATGAGGAGCAACCAATAAAACTTTCCTCTGAACTGAGTGAAACACAGCATTAGTTGATCAGTAAAATCCATCCCTTACGAAAATGAACCATGCTTTTACTATAAATAAAACCAAAAAACCATGGTTAATATAGTTAAACCATGGTAACCACAAATTAACCATGGTTTTGCAACACTATTTGTATTTGTAGTAAAACTGTGGTCATACAAATAGTAATCAATACGGCAAAAAGCATGGTCACTACAGTTTTGCTCTAATAAATCCATGGTTAATTTTCATAAGGGATTAACATTGAAAACAACAATATTGCATCTTCATGTTTTTCCTGAAGTCCTTTTTCATCTCTTTTATGTTTCGTGTTTTATTTGGGAAGAAAGACTCGGACACGGATCTCTTTGCTATTGCCTTCATTTGGACAAAAGAAAGACGTGTGTCTCGTTCAGTGGGCTGCTCTGTACACACACTGCTGGCCCTTCTCGAGGCTCTGTGATCAAAGTTCCTTCATTAGTTACAGATCAAACACAGAATTACTCACAGGTCACATTATTGCATACTTCATACTGTGCGCTTGGATTACTCTGAGTTTTGATTTGATTAATTGTTTCCACAAAAACATTATTTTGCGATATAAAAATAAATAGCAATTCATTTGGGCAAGAAAACGGGGCTGTTTTAAAATATCTAAGCACTGAAACATGCATCACTGAGGGACGTACAGAAACACAAGAACTGTGTGTTAACAAGAATACAACACCGTACTAACAAAAGAATACAAGCGTGAATCTCCAGCTCATGTTTCACCCCCAAATCATCAGAAAATCAGAAATGATTTTCCTCATGAAGAATATGAAGCATCAGTATTATTATTTACTTTACTATGGAAGCTTGATTCTGCCACGGGATAAAACAATAAAAAAAGTAATTGACTTTTTATTTCGCAATTCTGACTTTTTTCTCACAATTCTGAGAAAGTCAATAGTGCAAAAAAACAAACAAACAACAAAAAACAACAACCTCAGATTGCAAGATAAAAACACAGAAGTGAGAGATATAAACTCAAAAGACAATTACCTTTTTAATTTTGTGGCAGAAATGGGCTACTGTACATTGCAGTAAAATATTTTGCATTAAAATAATGTGAATTTGGGGATTAAATGTGTTTGTCTTGAAAATGTCTTAATGCTTGTAAAATACATATACATAACATTGATTTTTAATAGTATATAATGATTTTTTTATATTATTAATATATTATATTAATTGTTATTTGTATATTATTAGATATATATTTATAATATAATATTATTTATACATAATATGATTTATAATATATATATATATATATATATAGAGGTATATATATAATATGATTTAAGGGTGAAATTTGAGCAGGACATGATCTTGACAGGTTTCATGAAATGCATCAAAATAACCACGTCCATATTAAATATCTCTATACAGTGTGATGTGATGAACTGGGAATTATTATTCATAATTAATCAATGAAACACACTCATGCGCCCTCATTTCAGATTCACACACACACACTCACACTCACACACACACACACACACACACACACAGACTCACACACAGACTCACACACACACACACACGCACACACGCACACACGCGCGCTGTAACCAGATCAGGATATCAGTGAATTTACACGATGTGAGACATAACACAAAGTATAAAAAGTGTGATGCTGAACACGACTGGACACACAAACCATCACATCTGCATGCTGTAACACACACCACACCACACGTATCCCACAATGCAGCGCTGCTTCCGCGGGAGTGACATCAATACTGGACACGTGTGAACGGAGGGAAGAGCAGAATATTTCTATACGAGTTCAAAACACGCTTACAGCTCTCACATCCACCAACCAAACCCTGTCAAAGCAAAGGATTGTGGAATCTGTCCTTTGGTCCAATACTCTGTTTTAAAAACATCCACCGCTAGAGGACGTCTGCTCGTCTCCTAGCTTAAAAACATCATCAAACGTTAAAACGTGCCGCGAGGCAGAGCTACATCGTCTGGCGGCTGTTGATTGGTTAAAATCGTATAAAAACACCAGAGGTTTAGCTTTTGTCTGTGGCCACCTCCCTGTCAGCCATTTCCTGTCTGAGACGCCACTGTTGCCGTGGAGACGGCGCGGTGTCTGCAGTGGGTGTGGTCAGATGGAGTAGGTGGAGCTTTCTGACTGCTGGCGGATGTAGCACTGGAAGCTCTGATCACCGATTGGATGTTCCCTGTAAACACAAACACGTGATGCGTTAAAATGACCAACAATAACTTTGAATTATAAGCATCAAATAAAGTTAATCAGTAAGTCAAAGCACTGTTTTTTTTTAATCCAGTATTATTTTAGGATTCTTTGTATACTATTATAGTATGCATTCATATTTTAAATTAGATTTGTATATTTTCAGTTTTCAATTTAATTTGAGTTTGTTATGTGCTTTTGTCGTTTTTATATATGGCTCTATTTCTCTTATTTTTAAGTTTTAGTAATATTACATGCTTTTTTGTCATTTTTATTAGATTTTTAATATTTCTATTTGTATGTATTTTTAAGTTTTAGTAATTTTGTTATGTGCTTTTGTCATTTTTATTAGATTTTTAATATTTATATTTGTCTCTATTTTTAAGTTTTAGTAATTTTGTTATGTGCTTTTGTCATTTTTATTAGATTTTTAATATTTATATTTGTCTCTATTTTTAAGTTTTAGTAATTTTGTTATGTGCTTTTGTCATTTTTATTAGATTTTTAATATTTATATTTGTCTCTATTTTTAAGTTTTAGTAATTTTGTTATGTGCTTTTGTCATTTTTATTACCTTTTTATATTTCTATTCATCTTTATTTTTATTTCAGCTTTAGTAATTTTGTTATGTTTTTGTCATTTTTATTAGATTTTTACATACGGTTCTATTTCTCTTGATTTGTATTTAAGTTTTAGTCATATTAGCCTATGTGCTTTTGTCATTTTTATTACCTTTTTATATTTCTATTTATCTTTCACTTATTTTTATTTCAGCTTTAGTAATTTTGTTATGTGCTTTTCTCATTTTTATTAGATTTTTAATATTTCTATTCATCTTTATTTTTAAGTTTTAGTAATTTAGTTATGTGCTTTTGTCATTTTTATTAACTGTTTTGTATTTCTATTTATCTTTCATTTATTTATATTTCTGCTTTAGTCATTTTATGTGCTTTTGTCATTTTTATTAGAATGTTTCTATTTCTATTTATCTTTATTTTGATGTGCTTTTCTGAATATTTCTATATACCTTTAAGTTATTTTATTTCAGTTTTAGTTTTATTTATTAACTCAAACTTGTTTTATCGCACAGCTCTATATATGAAATGGGAAACATTTATTCTATTCAACTTTATCCACATACATGCATTATAGCTATGTAAATATATATTCTATATATCAAATCTCAACTGTCTGATGTTCTTTTTTGTCGAAAAATATAACTATATTATCGTCCAGCTCTAATATGTTAAATGCTACTTTAAGACATGAAGATATTAAGATATTATAAACAATAACATCATGATTTTCTGCTTTGAAACGATGTGTATAGTGAAAAGCGCTATATAAATACACCTGACTTGGCTTGTGATACTCACTGGCTGCCGTACTTGGTTTTCCTGAACTTGTCTCGTTTGTACTTCCTGCTCAGGACCGTCGTACACAGACTTACTGCCACAGGCCTCTGGATTGACAGATGAGACACGCTGATGCATCGTACTGATTCACGCCAGCAACCTCATTAATCATTTATCAATCGGATTTCATCAAAAATATCTTAATTTGTGTTCCGAAGATGAACGAAGGTCTTACGGGTTTGGAACGACACGAGGGTGAGTAACTAATGACAGAATTTTCATTTTTGGGTGAACTACCCTTACCAAAAAGAAGTATACTTCAAGTTTATTTTATTATGTATACTTAAGTAAAGTTCAAGTATATTTTTAAGTATACTTAATATAGTAAGTATACAAATATCAGTGTACTAGTAGTATACTTGTAAGTGTACTATTTCATTAATTCAAGTACTTTGAAGTCAGACTTGACCACCAGTGGATGCAGTGTAAATCACTTTGGATAAGTGAATGTAAATGTGACAGATTTGAATATAGTAATCATTCAGTAGTGTGATACTGTACCGTGTGTTCACTCTCACTCACCCTGCATCTTGACTAGTTTGGCCATGTATGTGCTGTAGAGCGAGTAGATCCGCTCCGTCTCTCGGTCTCCGTCTACATCCAGCTGGATGTTGGCTGGAAGTCCCCTGAAGCACAGAAACACAGACACAAACGTTTCTGTATTACACGCTTTCTAAAACAAGGCATTATCTACCGTAATTAAATGTGCACTTATTTGCATCCATAAATCTGCAGCACATAAATCTGAAGATTGGATAAATCCAGGTTCACAATTCTTGTTTGATTTTGTTGACAGACAGAAAACAAGCTCATTTTCACCATGTTTTTAGGAGTAAAATGTTGTATAAATCAGTGTGAATGAAATACGAACAAACCTTCAGAATACAGACAGGAATAAAACAGTAAATTTTGCTGTTTATAAAACACAAAACTCTTTTGAAAGATTGTAGATTGAAATCTACAGACTCAAACAGAGAAAGTGCAATAAAATAAATGTGTATTTTGCACGGTTTCTTTCCTCTAGAATGAAAGAAGAGACATGATATGGAGCAAAATAAACCAAAATCACAAAACTGCGAGTAGATAAAACACAAATAGATAAAGCGTAATAAAATTATATTAAATAAAGACAATTAAACGTATAAAATATGAAATAAATAGATCAAATCCAAATGGATAAAGTGTCAAAAATTTGATTTAATATTAAAAAAAATTAAATGTAAAAAAAAAAAAACTTGTGTGGAAGACAAATGGAAGCAAAATAGACTAAAATGTCAAAAAAAACAATGGTTTTGTCTGTAGTGTCTTGACTTAATGCAAGCAGTTACAAACACATCTTTTAAAGATAAAACTACTTTTAACTTAAGCACTGTGTTTTTAGAAAACAGCGTCATGTGCAAAACGCTGCAAAAGATGTGAGGCATCAGTAGTTTTGTTTCCAATCACCTATTTTTATGCGCATTTTGGAATAGCGCATAAAAAACCTATGCGCACAATTGAGTCAGATAAACTTTTTATCCGATAAAAAAAAATGCACATAGACTACAATGTAAACACATTTACCGAATAAATTCCACCATGCGCATCAAAAAAGTCGTGACTTTGCACGATGGAATGATAACTTGACTAACCAAAAAAATTTAGATTTTGGTAGAATTTGAGACTTTCACAAAAATGAGTTCATTAAGCCCTCATCTAGTGATCATCCCAGTGCTCAAAAATAGTAATTAAACATCTAAAAGTATCTTTATTTGTACGTTTTCTGAGAGAAGTACCTTTTCTCTGCTCATATCTATCCCGATACACACACACACACACACACACACACACACACAGATTTACAGTAGGCTAAATATATTTAAGTATTCACGCAATCATAATCTGTTATATCTTAAGCGAACGTTTGGGGAACAACATTGGATGTGTAACACTATATTAGATCCGTGCATTACACTATGTCTTAATATATCGCCTTCTGTCTCGTTAATGTTAATCAAACAATAAAAGAAAAGAGGGAATCACTCGCTGCTCTTGATTGAACTGCTTCTGTTTTTAATGAACACACTTAAGTGATTTTTACATTTTACTATGTGTTTTTCTTACTTGAATGCTTATGTTTAGATGTAAAATGAAAAAAGTAGGTAATACACTTGTTCTTATAGTTGTTTATTTTTTGCATCGGTTCTTATAACAACAAAGATAAAATAAAAAATAGCTATACTGTGATTATTAATTTAGTAATGATTATTAAGAAAAGATGTAACGTTGCTCGGTGATTTTGCTTTGGAACTTTTAAATCAGTTTTTCTCTAAATTGACTCCATCGACTTCAAACAGGTGTAGCTCAGTCATTTTTACGACTAGTGTTAATTTTGTCAGCTATTTTCAATTTTAGTCTTAGTCCCGTGTTAAATGTCCTTGCTAGTTTTTATAATTTTTAGTCAACCTTATCCTATTTAGTTTTAGTCAAGTTTTAGTCGACTAAAAGTCTAAACATTTTAGTCTAGTTTTCATCAAAGAAAACTTGACATTTTAGCAATAAGATTATTATTAATTAACTGTACAGCAGTATTAATTTTGGCAGCCATTTTTAATGTAGTCTTAGTTTTACTCAAATGTACATTTTAGTTATCATTAGTGCTGTCAAACGATTAATCGCGATTAATCGCATCCAAATAAATATACACAGTACACACTCATATTATGTAAACAAAAATTTTATGTTGGATGCGATTAATCGCGATTAATCGCTTGACGGCACTAGTTATCATATTTAGTCAAGTCAAGTCAAGTCAAGTTTATTCATATAGCACCTTAAAAGCAACAAGTGCTGACCAAGGTGCTGCACAACCAAAACATCAGAAAAATCAACTAACAAAAGCATTAAGACAATATAAAATTTGAAATCATTAAATAATACAATAAGTAATGCAAGACATCAACAAACAAAGAAACAAACAGAAACAAAACAAAAAAGTATTTTCAAGTTAAGTAAAAGCCTGAGAAAAAAGATATGTTTTAAGAGATGATTTAAAAGAAGATAACGTAGGGGATGATCTGATGGATAAAGGCAAAGTGGTAGTCTTAGTTTTACTCAAATGTACATTTTAGTTATCATTAGTGCTGTCAAACGATTAATCGCGATTAATCGCATCCA
>NW_015542593.1:244961-260119 GCF_001515605.1 Sinocyclocheilus anshuiensis
ATAACACCCTCTAAATCATTAAAACGGAGAAAACTTTTCAGCTTGCGAAGCCCCTTAAGCTGCAAAAAACTGGCTCTGACTACAGAGTTAATTTGTTTGTCAAATTTCAATTCAGGATCAAAAATAACTCCCAGATTTTTAACCTTTTCATGGATGTTTTCTTCAAAAGGGCCCAGAGTAGGTCTTAAATTATGTAAATGGTGAGAAGGGCCAAACAATATAACTTCAGTCTTTTTTTGATTAAACTCTAGGAAATTATTTTCCATCCAATTCTTGATGTCAATTCTAGTCAACCTTGTCCTGTTTTTGTTTAGTCAAGTTTAAGTCAACAAAACGAATGAGCATGTTAGTCAGATTTTAGTCAAATCTTAGTCACATTTTCGTCATGCTGTATAAAGGTTAAACTGATAAAAAAGATTTTTGCTCAAAATTATAATCGTAATGATTGTTGTCATTTGAGAAATGTATGTTTGCATTTCAGGTATTGCACTTTCACAAATAAACAAATGAATAGAATGTGGACTCATACACATGGTTTATTTATCTCATCTAGTGTACTGATTTATTATAGGCTTTTTATTATATAAATTAATACCAAAGACTTATGCACTCTCTCTGTCTACATTATGAAAACTGGTAAAACAAACAAAAAATTATTATAACAGTGAAATTCCTAGTAATGCCACTAATTCAAAATTGCAATTTCCTGTGTTTCTCTATTAAAACAACAGCGGTTGAGTAAGTGCCTTTATTCAGAAACCACAATCGCAAACAATACAGTCGAGATCTCATGACAGAACACAGACGCTTTCATTTAGATCGCTAAACTCCAGCGTGTTTGTCGCTGTTTTCAGATTAAGGTTGCCAGATTGCAAAAAATAAACAAAGCACTGAGCAGAAAATGTATCAATGTAACAGCGAAGCTCTGATTCTGGGATTAGAACTCTTGATATCTGGCAACCGCACTCATGAGGAGTGTAGAGCAGTCCGCAATAACATTGTCTTTTTTTAACGAAAATAAAAAGAGTTTTTTTGTAAAGTTTCAATTTTTTTTAAATAAATTTTTTTGTCAACGAAATTGCATGTTGATATAGTCACAGTTATCGTTTATTGACCTTACTGTCGTCTCGTCTTAGTCATGGAAAAAAACTCGTCACCGAACATTTTTCGTCATAGTTTTCGTTAACGAAATTAACACTAGACGTGACAGAATCAATCAAATATCACAGCCAATCAGAAGCGTGTGTGGGCGGAGCCTCTCTGGAAGCACACTGCACTCGCAACAAAATGGATGTTTATAATCTAATTCATAAATATCAAACCTTTTTAACATCATTAAATGTACATACTGAGTGACTGATTGTTATGGAACACACTCGTTGGTTCGCAGTGAGTTCACAGTAGTTTTAACATACATGTTGGCTCTAATTTATTTTCAAGATCTGAGGTAAACTTGCTTTCAGTTTGGTTTAAGGTCAGGCAAAATGATATTTAAACTCATATTAGACACGCTTAACTTTGAATAAAGCACATAATCACCTGAGATTATCTACTGTCATATAGTTTTAATGTTTTTGTTACAGCTGCGACGTCACGGAAATAGAAATTCATCCCGTATTTAAGGCATCAAAGAAGCATCCCGTATGAAATCTATAGCCTATCACTGCAAAAATATTATATTCCTTAGTATTTATGTCTTGTTTTCTAGTATAAATATCTAAAAATTCTGGAATTAAGGTGAATTTACTTGACAAGTAAAATTACTTAATATATTATGTCTTGTTTTCTGGAAAAATTATCCAAATTTTGTTAGTTTTTGCTTAAAACAAGTACAAATGTCCGCTAGTGGGGTAAAAAATTACTCTTAATTCAAAGGCTAAACAAGATTATTTTTCTTACCCCACTGGAAGATATTTTTAATTTGTAATTAGTTACTTTTTTAGGGAGTAAAGCAATATTGTAATGCTGGTCTGAAGTCTTTTCTCAGCTGTGTTTAGCTCCAGAAACCTGATGTGCGCAGACTCACCCTGTGCATGGCGTGCAGCCGGGAGCCGAGTCCGCAGACAGCTTGCAGCAAAGCCAGTGTCCGTTGAGGAACGCCGACGGGTGGTAAGTGCTCAGACGCTTGCGGTTACACTGACTGACTTTGGTCAGGATGTCGATCCAGTCGCGCGCCTCCACACAGTTATTGGCCTGGATGTAGAGCGCCCTCTCCGGCTGGATGACCTGGAACATCTGCAGGAAAACCACAGGTGATGTCTATGAAACAATCAAATCTGACCCTGGAGCACAAAACCAGTCATAAGGGTCAGTTTTCTGAAATTGAGATTTATGCATCATCTGAAAGCTGAATAAATAAGCTTTCCATTGATGTATGGTTTGTTAGGATAGGACAATATTTGAAAATCTGGAATCTGAGGGTGCAAAAAAAATCACAATATTGAGAAAATCATCTTTAAAGTTGTCCAAATGAAGTTCTTAGCAATGCATATTACTAATCAAAAATTAAGTTTTGATATATTTACGGTAGGAAATTAACAAAGTATCTTCATGGAACATTATCTTTACTTAAAAGAGGTAAAAATGAAAAATGTATAATTGTGACCCATACAATGTATTGTTGGCTATTGCTACAAATATACCCCAGCGACTTAACACTGCTTTTGTGCTGCAGGGTCACAGATGTGAATCTGAAGTGGTTTCTCTTACGTTCTTCATTTTGAAGGACTCTTCCTCGAGTCTCTCTACAGCCAGGATGTTCTCAATAGGGATGCTGCACAGAGCGCCCTCTCCTGGACACAACCACAGACACACATCAGCACTGATGACCACACAGACACATCAACAACCAACACAAAACGGACTGAACACTTAAGGATGGATGTACAAACGGACAGGAAAACGTTTGATTGATTCGTGTAAACCAGTGTTTTCTGCAAGGTTTCTGTGTGTTCTGCTCAGTCTTTGTCTCTGGTGTCCACTACATCTTTAAAAATCATTTTAAAAATCACTTTGACCTGTACCTATATTTCTATATATGACTGTTTTCATATATTTTTATGTCTTTGGGATCTGTAAGATTTTTTAATGTGTTTGAAATAATTTTTTTCTGCTCACTGAGGCTGCATTTATTTGGTTAAAAATACAGTAAAAAATTTGAAATATTATTACAATTGAAAACAGCTGTTTTCTGTGTGAATATCTGTTAAACTGTAATGTATTTCTGTGATGCGCAGCTGTATTTTCAGCATCATTACTCCAGTCTTCAGTGTCACATTCTAATATGCTGATTTGCTGTTCAAGAAACATTTCTGATTATTATCAATGTTGTGCTGCACAATATATTTGTGGAAACCGTGATACATTTTATTTTTCAGGATTCACAGATGAATAGAAAGTTCAAAAGAACAGCATTTATTTGTAACATTATAAATGTCTTTACTGTCACTTTTGATCAATTTAATGCATCCTTGATGAATAAAAGTGTTTTTTTTTTTTTTTTTAAATCTTGCTGACCCCAAATTTTTCAAATGTACTGTATATTTGCCATTATTTATATTTCTATTATCATTTTGAAAAATACATATATTTATGGTTTTGAAGTAAAATAAACTTTTTTAAATTGTAACAATTCATGCATCAAAGAGAATCAGTGTTTTTACAGTAATTACCAACTCAAATGTTTCTTTATATGGCGTGTTATTCAGATATTCATTAGTGTTGATGTTCTGTTTCTTCACAAACACAGATGAACAGCAGACGCCTCACACACCTGTAGACAGAGTATGGGACAAACCTTTTGCGTTACCTTTGGTTTTGTGGTAGGTGAACTCGTGGTTGGTCAGGCGGAACCATCTCTTCTTGAAGTTCTTCAGACCGAAGCGGTTTCGTCCTTGAGCTCGTTTGATCATGAACCTGGAAGATCAGAGCAGAACGAGTCTAAACTCAAACTCAAACACTAACTACATATTAATAGTCAACTCGTTCTGATGCAACAAAACCAACCACTGCACTCATTAATCATATTACTGATTATTTTCACAATAAACATCTTACATCTGTTCTGGGATTCTGTTGAGTAACTGCTGATGTATACTTGTCTTCTGAATGTATAATGGGCATTTTTACATTTGCAAATTTTGTTGAATTAATTCTAGTAAATATTGTGTTAAAATAAGTGTATATTTAATTTCTGCTTTCCAGGTTATTCTAGTTTATTAAACCTAAAACCATTAAAAAAAATTTTTTTTGTTACTTGAAATAAACTTTATGAAATAAAATATATAAAAAAAATGAATTTAACATTTTTATAACTGAATTTTATTTCAGTTAGCTGCCAAGGCAACACTTCACATTTTTGTTTATTATACTACAATAACTCAAATTAAATAAACTAAAATTATTAAATACAAATTAATAAAAACTATATATACATATTTTAAAATAACTAATTTTTTTTTTACTTTAACTTGAAGTACCAAATTAAGTCAAACTAAACAAACTAAAATGAATAAATAAAAATTCAAAAAACATATATAGACATGATAAAAATGACAAACAAAAAAACATAAAAATACTAAAACTTTAACTGAAATTAAACAGAAAGAAAATACCAAAAAATAAAACCTAATTCAAAACATTAACAAAAACTGTAATAGTAAATCTATGATACTTAAATAACACTGATGCAGTCTTATTACTAGTACGGAAGAAAAATCACTGATGAGATCTTTTTGACATTTATAACCACAACTGATGAAACGAGACTTTTGCTGAAGTCTCTCCTGCTTCTCAGATGTTTCTCCTGAGAAAATGACCCCCGAGATCTCACACGCGTCTCCAGATCTCAGCAGCGTCTCAAACTGTGCTCATATAAGCATATATATTTCTCATATATATTATATATATATATTTCTCATCTAAGAGCAAGTTCAGTGAAACCTCACCGAGAGTCTCATGCTCTCTGAAGGGTTTGCACACTAGAAAGGGTGCGTGTGTCTGTGCTCACTAACAGGCAGGGATGGGCAGTATTTATGATACATGTATTTCAAATATAAAATAGGATTTGATAGGGTTGATGAAAATGGCTTCATATTTTGTATCAAAATACTTCAGTGTTATTGTAGTTTTAAAATACTTTGTAACAAGTCTACATGATGACATCATAAAAATTGGTGCACCTCTGATTGGTGCCTACTCAGTTAATAGCCTACACTATTAATGTGTTTATGTGTCCTCTATACTTCTATGGCTCTCAATAGATTCAGTGTTTGGAGTTGAAGTTCTGTTGCTACTTTCTGATTACGTTACGTGCTAAAATGTTTGCTTTCAGCTTCCAAATAGGTGTCCAATGATTCCTAAATAAATATTTGATTGCTTAATATTGTACCCTAATTGAAGTCTAATCCGAACCCTAATCAACTTATAGATAGATCAAACAGGAAAATTGATAGAAGGTTTGCTAAGAAATTGTAAAAGTATTTTTTAGTATTTTTAAAATACAAAAATACAGTAGTTTATTTTGATACAAGGTGTGGCTGCTGTATTTTGTAGTTTATTTTGATACACTTAAAAGCCCAACCCTGCTAACAGGAAAGGGAGAGACCAGCAGGAACATCAGGAGAACAACAGAGACACCGGGTCAGGGGGTTAAGGGTCAAAGGTCACAACGGCAGCTTACCTGCCAGAGCCTTTGGCATCAAACCTCTTAATAAGGAGTTTAACGCTCCTGCGTCCAGCAGAGAAACACACACATGCTGATTGTTCTGGCACTAATACAGTGAGCTGTGAGGTCTGTGAGCGTCTCTCACCCTTCCTTCAGCATGATGGGCGTCTCGATGCTCTTCTGATCCCAGCGGGCCGAGGACGAGATCAGATCCAGGAACTGCCACACAGACACACGCGGCTCACATCAGCATCTCTGATATAGATATACATTCAAGAAACACATCTCTTCCATCTAAGCTTGACCCTCGAACACTAACGTTCTCAATTCTTTTTCTATTCTATCTACTTGTTTTCGTTTCATTCAAAAAACGATCCTCTAACACTAACATTCTCAATTCTTTTTCTATTCTACTTGTTTTCTTTTTATTAAAAAAATTATCCTCTATCACTAATTTTCTCAATTCTTTTTCTATTCTACTTGTTTTCTTTTTATTCAAAAAACAATCTTCTAACACTAACGTTCTCAATTCTTTTTTTATTCTATCTACTCATTTTCGTTTTATTTAAAAAACAATCTTCTAACACTAACACTACAGGAATATATATATATATATATATATATATATATGATAGACACTCACGTTCTTCACTGCATCTGCGTACTTCTGCTCGTTGAAGTAGTCGTAGAACGCAGCCATGTAGGACTCTTTGAAATTGGCCTGTCAGAGAGAGACGAGAGCGTTCATTCTTTCACGAAGAGGAACAGCACAGAAGAGTTTTTTCTGTCATGTCATCATCACTACATTTAGATGAGTTATGAATGAGAAAAAAACAAAAACATTAAATCTACATATGTATTTTTTTGTTTTTAATTTGATTTAAATTTAATTTGTCTTTCTGTTCAACCTCGTTATGCTATGACATTACCCGCTTTTAAAAATAATGGTTTGTTTTTGGTCATTTAAATCAAGCTGAAATAAAATTAAATATAAATATTACATTAAATATATATAAAAAAATGAAATCTGAAATGTTGCCGTGGCAACAAACTGAAATACAATAAGTTAAACGAAAACTGAAAGAAAAATAAAATAATTAAAGTTATATGCTGTGAAAACACAGAAAAATCCCCAAAACTAATAAATGACAAAAGCACATAAAAAAATACTAAAACTAAAACTGAAAGAAAAATTAATTAGCATAAAAACATAAAAAAAGCATAAAAATCCAAAAAGCACAAAATTAAATGACTAAAACTGAAAGAAAAATTAAAGCTATAAATTTATATCTAAAAAACGAATAAAAATAGCACATAACAAAATGACTGAAACTGGAAGAAAAATGTACTGAAGCTATATAAAAATATACATTAAAATGACAGAAGCACATAAGAAAAGTACTAAAACGTAAAATAAAATTACTAACTAATAATAAAACTACTAAATATACAAATAAATAATTCAAATATTAATAAATATTATAATAGTATATAAACAATATTAAAATAACACTGGATTATATTTCAGAAAGTGACATCATAACAGTCCAGACAAAGGACAGTTTCTCTTATAGTGTTTATTAATTATATTTACAATGTTTACAATGTAATATGATACAATGTGAATATTATATTACATCATATGCATTATATTACGTTATCTCACAAATAATGTAGCACATCAGGATTTGTAACGGTAAATACCTATTGATAATGTTCACTTACAGATTTGGACTTGGCCAGGCTTCCCAGAGTTTGGATGGTTTTGGAAATGAGCGTCAGCGTCCGAGACGTGTACGGATCCTTTACAGAGACAAAAATGATCAAAATAACACATCCGGTTAAATATGAGATGGAAAACAGAGAGGAGGCGGTACACACCGGGTGATGAGGACGCAGCTGGAAGAGGTTTGGAGAGAGGATGGCGGGAGCAAAGAAACGGAGGAAGATGAAACTGCTAACAGCTGTGTACCGCACATCCGGGTCAACTGCAAAAACACACACGCCACCAATTAGGGATGTAACGATTAACCGCGAGCCGATTCAAATCGTGTTTCAAGTTAGATTTATAGTGTTCCTGTGGCTCAGTGGTAGAGCATTGTGTTAGCAGCGCAAAAGGTTGTGGGTTCGATTCCCAGGGAACACACATACTGGTAAAAAATGTATAGCCTGAATGCACTGTAAGTCGCTTTGGATAAAAGCGTCTGCTAAATGCATAAATTAATTAATTAATATGAATGTATGTCTGAGGGGAACTGACTGTCTTTACAAATGTTTAGATGGTATTTTTTCTTTTCATCTTGCCTCTGTATAATGCATATTAAAGTTCATAAGTGCAGCGCTGCTTTGTAAGTCAAACCATTCTGTTTTTGCTTCAAATTTAGAAATTATACAATCTAATTTAGATTAAAAACTGCTCATGTTGCATGTATGCAGCATCTTTGTTTGGATCAAGATTAAAATGCAGTGGTTGCCTCTCATTTTAAAAGGAAAGAGCACAGACAAAGCCTTAGATTGATTTGGGGCTTGTTTTAAAATTTCAACCAAGCCACCATCGTCATCATCATTATCATCACGGATCACTTTACTGAAGTCTCTGGACTAAAACAAAGCCAATCCGGTTCCCTGCAGAGTTCATTTGTGATCTGAAGGTGGCAGTATAACACTGACAATTCAACGAAGCAGCTAAAGTAAACAGAAGGCAGTGCAGAACACAAGAACAAGTATGAGGGAAACAAATGCCTGATTACAGGACACTTATTACTGTCATCAAACTCCTGCTCGTTCAGTCTTAATGCATGTGACTGCCTTCCAGCTGCTTGAGAGACCATAAAACTGCTAATAAAGAGAAAACTATAAAACTAAAAATTATTAAAAAACATTTTCGGGTAATTGCAATCAAGCTAAAAAAAAAAGAATAAATAAATATTAGATAAAAAATTTAACTTAGAAACGAGAAATGCTGCCTTGGCTACAAACTAAATCAAAAAAAGTTAAAATTATTAAAACTAAACAAAAGAAAAATTAATTAAAGCTATATAGAAATATTTAAATAATAATAATAAAAATACACTGACAAATATACAAATAACAATTTAACCAAAACCTAAACTACTGAAAATATAAAAATAACAGCTTATTCAAAAATAATGGCTTGATCTTTACAGAATAGTTATTGTTAATTAAAACTATTAAAAATATTTTTTTAGTAATTGAAAGCAAGCTGAAATACAGTAAATATTAGATGAAAAACTTAAAAATTAGAAACAAAAAATTTGAAACAAACTGAAATACAATGAGTTTATGTACTAACATTATGAAAACTTAAGGAAAAATTAATTAATTAATTAACTAACTCAATCTAAATATTAGATGGAAAACTTAAATTTGAAATGAGAAACATTACCTTGGCAACAAACTGAAATACAATGAGTTGAACTACTAAAATTACTAACACTAAAACTGAAAGAAAAATTAATTAAAGCTATATAGAAATTTATTATTTATTTTTTTTAAAACATGACAAAAGTTACTAAAAATTACTAAAATTAAAACGACAAATGAAAACATAAAAATAGTTAAATTAAACAAAAAAGTTCAAAATTTAAAAATTTTTTTGTTTTTTGTCATGTTTAATTCCATTTCAAGTTCATTTAAAGAAGCCTTAGGTGACTGGGTCAAGGGAAAATCAATGATGAGAAAAATTAAATTATTATTCAAGTTGACTTGATTTCAAAAAGAAGTGGACTGAGACCGTAACACAACTAAAATGGACCAAAAGAGCTCTGAATCCACTTTTGTGTTCAGTGTGAATGCAAACAGGGGACTTCTTCCCTTGTGTCACGTTTGCGTCACTGGAAGAGTTTTTAGAGTAACTCTTTCTGTAGTTTTAATAGTCTCTTCTGCCGGTGTGAGCGTTTACCCTCGAAGCGTGACGCCGCAGACTCTCGCAGCGAGAAGAAGATGTCACCCATGACCGTCGGGCAGCTCACACCCGAGCTGGTGATCACGTTAAAGATCCGGTCCACGTACTGACGCAAGTTTTCCTGAGGAGACACACACACACACACACACACACACACACACACACAAAAAAGCTGAAAACTAATACAAATGACAAAAGCACATAAAATGACTAAAACTAAAAGAAAAATTAAAGCTATATAGAAATATAAAAAAGCCAAAATCTAATAAAAGTGATAAAAGCACATAACAAAATTAGTGAAACTGAAAGAAAAATGAATGAAAGCTATATAGAAATATATTAAAAAACTAATAAAAATGACAAAAGCACATTATAAGTTTACTAAAAATATATCAAATTAAAGTGAAAACTAAAAATATAAAAATAAAAGCTAATACTACATAATACTAAAATAACACTGGATGATATATCTAATTCATATTTCATTATATTTGCTATGTCTTAATATAGTATAATAGCAATTATTTACATTTTCTCAGTAATGTTGTAATCGAAGTACCAAAAAAAAAAAGTATTGGTATTGCAATTCATATGGTACAATATATATGTTATCTAATCTAACTCATTAATTAATTGCCCTAAACCATTTAGACTCACCCTGTTGGTGTCCAAGTTCTCGGACTCCTTCAGCTTGACGGGGTCGATCTCGCAGGGTTTGTGGTCTGTGCAGATCTACAGGCAAACGACATGGTGAAGATATGACCAAAAATTCATATCTCTGTATTTTTTGGTGGCTGATAAATAAGACAGTATGACAGACAGCAGCAGGTTTATTTAGGCTGCTGTCTCTTTAAGAGCTCATGCATGGATCTAATATACCGTTACACATGGCTCTACGCTTAGTTTTCTTTTTAGGAGCTTTCTTTTCTTTTTAAAAAATTTAGGAGCACCTTTTGATCGATAATCAAAAATTAGCCTTCCTAATACAAGGTGATATTTGACTCCTTAAGGTGATTTACAGGGGCATTTTCTTTTTACCTTTGTAATGGCATTTTTCTAGGTTTATTAAAAGTATGTCATCTTCTATGTCAAATTCAAAAATGTATATTTATAAGCTTTTTAACATTTCTAATTAAAACGATATAATAAGAAGTAGAATAAGACAAATAAGTTACCAATCATATGAAATTAGTAGGTACATTGTAGGTACATTTTCAGACGTTTAATGAGGCTCAGAGGTGGCATGAGTGCAATTAAATTCATAAATTCATGTTGAGATTAATGTCTAAAAAAATACACTACAAAGTGAAACTCATAATTCTTTCAGTAATTTAATATTGACTGAAAAATTACATAAATATCAAAACAGCAACTTGAACGATCACTTGCATATTTTCCTGACAGCAGTGAAAAGAACTTTAAATGTTTCGTAATTTTGCATCATACAGATAAGAGTAGTACATCATTTGAAACTGTAAAATGTCTACTTTTATTTGTATACACTAGCAATATCAACAAAACAAAACATTGTGCTTTTGTAAAATAAAGAAAACAAACAGGGTGCGCTTTCTGCCGTCTCAGAGTCCTGAAACGCATCACTAAAATGAACGAAGACTCAGCGAATACTTGACACACAGACAAGAGAAATATATCTAAAAAAATGCTTGAAGTGTCTATTTTTAAGTCCAAAACAAATATTCTCTGATAAAGTAATCGCGAGTTACAGTCTTTCCCATCTGAGTACATTATCTGTAACACGCACATCGCGCTCTTTACGATAATCATCCACGTGAAACCAGGCTTGAGACGCGCGAACATTTAAACGCCCACATCACCTCCGTAAATAAAGCATTAGGATTTATCAAGTTCATATAGGATACTTTTATTTTTGGAGGAAGATGCGCTGTGAGGAATAAGCCTTGAATTTACCTCAGAAGAAGAATGCGATGCGATGAGGATCTCATTCTGATGAGTCATTTATTTTTACTTATATTAGTGTTATTGTGACATAAACTTGTACACACTTGTTCCCAAACTATAATGCTAGACTAAAATATGTGAAATGGAGTGCAACATTTTGAAATATGATACAAACATTTCATTGCATCTAAATGTTGTAGGACTCGTCTGCATTAGCTCGCATTCTCTGGTGATTTATTAAAGGCCATACTGATGGGCAAAACATGTTTTTTACTTCATATTTTTTTTAACACTGCATTTGTAACTTAAGTAACGTAATTTTATTTACTTCATTTTTTTTTTAACACTGCATTTGTAACTTAAGTAACGTAATTTTATTACGACATTACACTGTAGAAAATAAATAGTTGAGAAAACCTAAAAAAAATAAGGCAACTTGATGCAGTAAGCAACAATAGTTTTAAAAGTTTTAAATAGTTTTAGTTTTTTAGTTCTTCTCGGTAAAGATACATTGTTTCGCCAACGTAAATTGGTTTGATCATGCAATGCTGATTGTCTTATTTTGCTAGTAGAACAATTCTTGTCACATCACCTGAAACTACAATTACTGTGGTTGAGGTCATTTATTTTTAAAATGTAGTTTCCTGGATGGAAAAAAAAAGACTGTGTAAAAAGTTGGGGCAACATTTAGGGTTATTTTGTTGGTCTGACAAGGATGCATTTACAAGAAAATAGCATTTTTTAGTATTTGAGACTCACAAGTTTTCGTAAACTGGAAAATATGCAATTGCATTTTTTACATTATAGTAACTGTAATCAAATTACATAAATTTACGTTATCAGGAAAAGTAATTAGAATACAGTAACCCAACTCTAGTCTGTACTCACTGCGTGCGGCTGATCTCGGCGTGGGCGATGGCACTGAGGAAAGGCACGATTTTGCCGTAGTGCAGGAAAAGTCGCACTAAAGGAACAGCCGCCTCCTGCTTCTCACGACACACCTCGCCCAAGATATGAGCCGCGGACGCTGAGACGGGCTGCGACACAAACACACCCCAAATCAACACCGCTAGAGAGATCACGACTGATCAATAATGACAAATGTGAGCCTGGAGCACAAAAGCAGTCTTAAGTCGCTGGGGTATATTAGTAGCAATAGCCAACAATACATTGTATGGGTCAAAATTATACATTTTTCTTTTATGCCAAAATCATTAGAATATTAAGTAAAGATCATGTTCCATGAAGATATTTTGTAAATTTCCTACCGTAACTATATCAAAACTTAATTTTTGATTAGTAATATGCATTGCTAAGAACTTAATTTGAACAACTTTAAAGATGATTTTCTCAATATTGTGATCCCTCAGATTCCATATTTTCAAATAGTTGTATCTCAGCCAAATATTGTTGTATCGTAACAAACCATACATCAGTGGAAATCTCATTTATTCAGCTTTCAGATTATGTATAAATCTAAATTTAAAAAAAAATTACCCTTATAACTGGTTTGTGGTCCAGGGTCACAAATGAGATTTACTTGAAAAAAATTAAATTGGAATATGATCACCTCATACCTTTTTGTATCGCATTGTATTTTCTATTACTATTATTATTTATTCCAATTTATCTATTTATTCTTTTAGGATTTAACCACTGTGATCTTTTGACTCGACTATTCTTATATTACTATAAAAAATTATTTCATCAAACTCCTGCTCATTCAGTGAAATCTACGTTTAATGCAGAGCATGTAGCTGCTTGAGAGACCATACAACTGCTAATAAAAGATAAAACTATGAAAACTAAAAATAACTGAAATCAAGTTGAAACATATAGAAATATAAATACCAGATGAAAAAAGAAAAAAAAGAAAAAAGAAATTAAAATTAAAAATGCTGCCTTGGCAACTTAAATACAACAAGTTGAAGTATTAAAATTACTAAAACTGTAAGAAAAGATAATTAAAGCTATATAGAAATATTTTTTGAAAACTAATGAAAATGACATATTACTTTAATAATTAGGGACATTTGTCTTTGACACTCTATATTAATTTTAATCCACCATATTTTTGTTTTCTTTTTTGGGCCTCATGTGTGTTTAAGTGTTTGTATTATTTGAAAACAAAATCAAGATTTAAAAAAAATCTTTAGTGTTGTTTTTGTTAAGAAAAACGAAACTTGAAACTATTACAAATAATTTTTGGTACTGGAAATCAAGCTGAAATAAAATAAAATATATATATTTGATGTAAAACGCACAAAAAAATACAAATTAGACATGTTGCCTTAAAATATAAAAATGTCTAAAACTAAAACTGAACAAATTAATTAAAGTTAAGTTCAATATATACTGTATATATTGAAAATAATAAAAACGACACAAGCACATAACAAAATCACTCAAATTGAAAATCTAAAAATACAAGCTAATTAAAAATATTAATAAATATTATCAGGACATCATAATAGAGGACAGTTTCTCTTACAGTCTTAATCTGTTTTTATTATGTTTACAATGTTTTAATATTGTACTATTATATTACTTTACATATTATTAGATTTATTATATTGCACCATAATATAAATAATGTAGCACTTCAGAATTTGAAACAGTAAATAACTATTGATTACTCTCCCGAACACACTTATAGGTTACTAAAGGTTAGTACTATATACTATAGGTTATAGGTTATTAGTACTATATACTATAGGTTATAGGTTACTATAGGTTAGTACTATATACTATAGGTTATAGGTTACTATAGGTTAGTACCATATACTCAGTTTTCATCACTGACCTCGATGTGCGCCGACTGCAGCAGCAGGTCTCGGAGCGGGTTATAATGCTCCGTGGGGAACACATGGTCTTCCGTGTAAACGATGTTGAGTCGTAACGAGCCCAGCTCATCAGCCTTCACCGATTTATAGCCGTTATCTCTGGGCTGTAGGAAGTACCATGCGTCGTGAACACCCGACTGTCCCAGCACCTTCAGCGGCACCCGTACCTCTCCCAGAAACTCATCTCCGAACTTCAGATTGCTGGCGTTCCACAGATCCACCCTGAGAACACAGGTTACCGATTACTAGCACCAGTGCTGCTCATGCCAACTACAACTATTGCAAATCATCAAAATAAAAATATTGTTTTTTTTATTATTTAAGTTTTTATGTACAAAAATTAAAACCGCTAACTAACTGAACTAAAATAGGTTTAAGATGAAGTATCAAAATTATACAGTGAAATAAAAATGAGCTAAATTTTAAATAAATAGAAAAAATAATAATAAAAATGACAAACCCACATAACATAATTACTAAAACTTAAACTAAAATTAAAATGAAATTGAACTGAAAATTTAAAACTAAAAAGCTAATTCAAAATATACAATAGAATATAAATTAATACTAAAATAGCAAAAAACTAATTTAGATAGTTGCACACACCCATATACACTCTCACACACACACATACACATACACACACACTCACACATACACACACACTCACTCAACCACCCACACACACACACACACACACACACACACACACCCACACACACCCACACACTTATTTTTGCAAATGCTTCTACTTTCCATAAAAAAAATAGCGTGCTTTGACAGTTGCGTTAATTTAAGATCATGA
>NW_015542593.1:260399-265009 GCF_001515605.1 Sinocyclocheilus anshuiensis
CACACACACACACACACACACACTCACTTGAGCGCGAGCTTGTCCACGTCGTCCTCTTCCACGTCAAACTGGCGTTTGGTGTAGCTCAGCGGTTTGGTCACCTGTGAGAAAAAAAAACTTCTTATTTTGTCCTTCGTGGACAAAAGTGGGCATCCATAGGAAATGAATGGGAAATACTACAATTCAGAGCATGTTTTATTTGTCCAATAAAAATCAATAAATCCAACACAATGCAGATCATACATACACATAAATGAAGCAGTGAGCCTATACAACATTCTCAATGTGACAAACACACACACCCATATACAAAGCATTGAATGAGCATATAACACAGCTTTGTTAGAAATAAATGACTACTTTTTCTCTTAATTTGTCTTTCCCTTATCATGGTCAGATTTGTCTTTAAGCATATTTTGGCATCTTTGTATAGTCTCGCCCAACACAACTGTTTTTTTTTATTCTACAATTTTAACTTGTGATAAAATCTAAAACTTAAGAGGTTAAGTTTGTTAGTACTTAAACAATAAACAGTAAACAGTGGTTTATAGATTTCAGCATATATTCAGCTATTAAGTACTACAGCCATATAGTGGCTATTGATATTTTTGATATTTTGATGGCATCATATCTCACCAGATTTCACCAAAGTTGCCAAATCTTTAGGTTTTGGCTGTCTGAACTTACTAGAATATATTTTTTACTTAAGTAAAATAAATATTAAATATAACATAAAAATAAGCATATTTTACATAGAAATATGGTACTTTTGGAGGTAAATAAATTCAAAAATCACAGAAAATTGCATAAATGTATAGTTTTTCACACACGTTTGTTTCTGTGAATTGTGGGGACTTTCCATAGACTACTATTACTTTTATACTGACCAATCAATATTTTCTATCCCCTAACCCATATGGAAGGCATTTTCTGCCAATTTTAAATGAATCAATTTAATTATAAAAATGAAAATGAAAACCAGATTAACAATTTTATTACAGAAAACTATACGCAAAATATGTGAAATGTTTTCATTTTCATTTTCACTGTGACAATGTGTTTTCCCTGACAAATCGAAAAATAAAATGCAGTTGGTGATTTGACATCATTTGCGCTGCAATGTCGAGGCAAAGCTGCCAATCTTAAAATGAAAAGGCAAACGTGAAAAAGAAAATGCAAATCCAGTTTTTACGAAGCTTTTTATTAATGCTCACGCAATAATAGTGACAATTCAAATTAAAATGTAGTTTATTTTCCGTTTTATTGTCTCTTTTCGTTTTCATTTTCAAAGTCAACTTGTATGCAAATTCTATGTTGATAAGGGGGCGGGGCTTATTGTTCACGACGTACAGAGGCCCGTTCCCACCACAGTTAAGTAAAAAAATATATGATTCTGTAAGTCATAATAATGAGAAATGCTCTCATATTAATGACTTAATATCTCATAATAATGACGTACTTCTCTCGTATCAGTGAGAAACTGTCTATTACTTCTACGCATGTGCCAAGCAGCGGAGCAGAAGGGAGCGGCACGCTGAATGGCTATTTGAATCATTTAAACACGTTTCAGAAACAGAAAGTAGCGCAGTTTCCGGGGTTTCCAGGGTAACGGCTGCATTTCTGCTGTTCAGCGCCATCTGCTGTCCAAGAGTGAAAGTGCGCTTTAATCCATGCGCTTCTCATCCATGCTTGTTTACATCAGAGTGCAAATGCGTCTTCGTTCACATGTCACGCCTAAAAACGCATGGAAAACGCTACGCTGCTCAATTTATTTCAAAATGGCTATCCCTGTACATCTATGATTAGCTCTTCCTCTATCTTGGCTGAGCTTTTACGGGAAAGGATGAAGTGTTACGGCAAGTTGTTACGGGAAAGGATGAAGGTGATTGGTTGGTTCTTGTCACATGACCTGCGGTGCGCTTGCAGCATTCTGAAAAGTTGAGATGTTTTTATCTCGATGCGGCGCAGACGCCTGGAAAAAATAAGCACGTCGCGATCGTGTCTCTTCCATTATGAGCGAGCATACGTGCGTCTACATTTGAAATAACGAACTTGAGGGCGCAAAAGACGCAAAGACACGTGAACGGCCCCTTTGACGCAACATACAGTGTTGTTGTGCATTGGGACCAGTTGATGGGGAAAGTATTCTTAAAATGCATTAAACATTCTGAATAATTTGTAATAATTATTCTCGGTATTTTGAAGTGCCCACGATAACAACACCGTGCATAGTTATTATCGTGATATATCGCATCACCGAACACCGCCACATGTCTAATGGGTACATAAACTATAAAAGTACAACAAACAAAAAAAGGGAAAAAGGGGAAAAAATTGAATTAAATAAGTAGAAATTAAATAAGAAATGAATTTCTGCTGCATGATTTAGAGCAGAGATCAGAACGGCGTGGAAAGTGTTAAAGTGAGAAACCACCATCCTCCAGTGTCTGCTTTAACTATAAACACCTGAACGCTCAGATATTATCTATTTCCGTAGTAAACGCTTCCACCTAAACCAGAAAGTAAACAGCAGATGATTCATCCTGAAAATCTCACTACTCTCAAGACTTCATTTAATCTTTACTGAAAGTATTATATCATGCTTTCACTATGGAGTTTCTGCTCAAAAGCTTTACGTGTACATGTTTGATGACATATTTATTTGAAACAAGTAAGTATCAGTGATATTTTACCATCGAGATACTGTTATAATTTTATTAATATTTTAGAAATGTTGTTGTTTTTGTCATTTTTATTTGTTTAGATTTTTTTATATATGTGTATAGTTTATTTTTATTACAGTTTTAGTTTTAGTTATTTTTAGTGCTGTCAAAATTAGCGCGTTAACGCAGGTGATTAAGTTTTTCAGCTTAACGTGTTAAAAATATTTAACGCAATTAATGCAGGGGCGGAGCTAGGGTTGGCCACTCCACTCACAACTGCTGTTTCTGTCACTTTTTCTCTTGACAAGAAGTGCATTTAAAAACGGTACTGTGCTCGCAGCGCATGCTCTTCAATTGCACGCACAAAGGCACAAAATTCAATTGCAAACATCAAAGCGCGAAATAAACTACGTGCATGCAATGTCGTGGTCAGTTAAGTCATGAAGTTACCAAAAAGGCGACTAAAGCTTCCTTAAAACTGTGCATGCATGTAATATATTTTATATGAGTCACATTTAAGAACATGTCTCTGAAATGGTTTTCAAAACTGTCCTGGAGCCCAGCACTGTCTCACTCATCTAACACACCCGATTGAACTCGTCAGCTCATTAATAGAGACTTTAAGACCTGAAGTGGGTCAGAAAAGGTAAAAAGAGTTGAGAGAAAATACGATGCGTGTCAGATCTGCGTCACGTTCAGCAGCCGCTCTTAAAGTAATAGCAGCCAAAACAACCTAATAACCAGCTGCTGTGATGTCTGTTCATCAAAGGACAAAGAAAAAAAAGAAAAAAGAGGAAAAAATTACTTTTATAGCTTTAAGGATTCATCTATATTTAATTTAGAATTTAGTGTTTGATCGTTTCAATTTCTGTATATTTCTGCTGAAGGGCACAGGTAAATATCACATTTATTATAATGGGTTTATGTGAAGATTGTTTTAAGTTCACTTAAATAAGAAGTTATATTTTTAAAGTCTAATAAATGTAAAAAATTACAGCTCTGAATTATACTGTAATGCTGAATGGCTATAGTCAATGGTTAAATATTAGGAAAAAAACAATTTTATAGAGACATCAGTATTATTGGTATCAGTGATACTGGCCTTCAGTCATTAAAAAAAAGATGTCATTAAACAAATATACTGTATGTTGTTTGTACGAAATTATTGCAATATAAAAGTATATTTAAAAACGTTAATGTTAGGTCTGAAATAATATTTCACTCTTTTACTGTATTTTGGATCAATAAATGCAGGCTTGGCGAGCAGAAGAGACTTCTTTCAGAAACATTAAAAATCTTACTGAACCCAAACTTTTGAATGGTAGCGTATTTAAGAATTAATATGTGACCCTGGACCACAAAACCAGTCATAAGGGATGAATAAATAAGCTTTCCATTGATGTATGGTTTGTTAGGATAGAATTGTATTTTGTTTTCCATTTTAAAATAAATAATAATTGATCAATTACTGCAAGTATGCGTTTATTTTTCAGAGGACACACGCTGAGCCCTGAACTGCTGTCCTGCCATTGGACAGATCTAATCTGCACTTATAAACTAGATGAGCGGCGTTGCTTTCAGGTTTGATCTCACCTGGAGGAGCCGAGTAACGAGACGGCGGCATACGGATCACACTGGTTATTCACTATCGGCAGATCCTGACACTCCAGAACCCTGCACACAAAAAAACACACAAAACTGCATGTATGATCGCGAGCACTCAGACTTGATAAATAAATATAAAAACATTTAATATACACTACCAGTCAAACGTTTTTGAACGGTAAGATTTTTTATGTGTTTTAAAGAAGGCTCTTCTGCTCACCAAGCCTGCATTTATTTGATCCAAAGTACAGCAAAAACAGTAAAATTCTGAAATATTTTTACCATTTAAAATAACTGTTTTCTATTTGAATATATTTTAAAATGTAATTTATTTCTGTGATT
>NW_015542593.1:265267-274556 GCF_001515605.1 Sinocyclocheilus anshuiensis
AACAGCATTTATCTGAAATAGAAATGTCTGTATCATCACTTTTGATCAATTTAAAGCATCCTTGCTAAATAAAATTATTATAAAAGTATTAATTTCTATAATTACTTTTTTTTTGAATGGTATAGTGTATAATTTTTTATTTCAGATAAATGCTGATTTTTGGATATTTCTATCCATCAAAGAATCCTGAAAAAAGCTGTTTTAAATATTGATAATAATAATAATAATAATAAATGTTTCTTGAGCAGCAAATCAGCAATATGTAAGTAATGATGCTGAAAATACAGCTTTGATCACAGAAATAAATTACAGTTGAACAGATATTCACGTAGAAAACACTATTATTATTATACATTATTATACAGTTAATATAAATAGTAAAAATATTTCACAATATTACTGCTTTTGCTGTATTTTGGATCAAATAAATGCAGGCTTGGTGAGCAAGTAAAAAAACATTAAAAATATTACTGTTTAAAAACTTTTGACTGGTAGTGTACAACCTCTAATATTTAAAATAAATGAAATAAAAAATATAAAATTAGAATTTTAGAACATTTTTAATAATTTTGCATTCATGAAAAGATGATCTTTTGACATTAATTCTTTTTTGAAATTAATTTTATAATGTCAACACATCACAAATGGCCTTAAAACAATCCACGGCTATTTTTTGTACCACCTTGCAACATGACGTCACTTTCAGCCAATCAGAGCCGAGCTCTGTTGCGTTCGGACACAAATGACATCAGCAGGGAGTTACACACACAAACGCTCATCCCGAACCGTGACGCAGCTTTCAGACTCACATCACATCATAAACACACACACAGAGTGCTGTTCTACAGTCGTGGCCATTCACATTGTTTCTACAAGCATTAGCAGTGACATAATCTAGAAACAATGTGAATGAACACCACAACAGCTTAAGCAGCAAACTTTGCAAAACACTAAATTTATATCACTGCCAATACTTCTGGCCACGACTGTATATGTGGATGTGTGCATGCAGCAGTGCCTGGCTTTGAGTGTGAATGTGGGTCTGATGCTGATGAATGAACAGGGTTTACAGCATCTCTAATACCATCCGATCCTTCCAGGGCACTTGTGTGTTAAGCCTGTTTGTATAAAGCTCATAAATACACCAGCCATGAAGTCCAGCGCTGGGCTAAACCTGACTGAGACCTACAACATGTGTCCAACGAAGCCTTCAGACACTGATGCATTGAGCCGTGATGCTCATATATATTAATAGTGTATAATAGTGTTCTTAAAGCCACCTCGGTATTTTAATAATTAAGTATATTTATAGTCCATTGCTAATCGACATATCCTTTATTACAGTATAGAAAATATTTCTGCGTCATTCTGTGATAAGAAGCCACATCAGATCAGGAAGTGCGTACAGGTTTGCATTCCCTGGGAATTGAACCCATGACCTTGGTGTCGCAAGCCAAGCTATACTGTTTGAGCTACAGACATGATGTGATGTCATTATGACAAGTGACCAGAAAAAAAATTACGATTTGTTTCTGAATGTTTCAAAAGATCTGAAATCCCACACAACACACAGATCATTCATTCAGGATGATGAGAGCCAAGAGTGACAAACTCAGTGCAAATATACTGAGAAAATAAGATGAAAATGAAGATGGAAAGACTCTTTTCTGCTGCTGGTTTTGAAGACACAAATGAAGATGAATAAATGACAGCAAACAACTCATTAGATGAGAATATCGTGCTCTCTTTCTCATTTCTGCAGGGAACTAAAGAAGATTTGTGTCATCCATTAGAAGAAACTAGAATCAAATGCTGATATGATAGCGATTACAACCATTCCAGAATTCCAGCTAACAAAAATATGTTCTAAGGACATTTTGCTAACGTTCCTATTAAGTTATGAAAACGTTATTTCTGAATGTTCAAAACATCTAGTTTTTAAAAATTCTTCCATTTTATTATTTTGCAAACATTACAGGAACGTTACTTTTGAATGTTCTATGAACATTCTGAAACACGTAGTAGCTTTTAAAAAACGTTTGATGAACGTCCAACTGACACATTTCAGAAAGAACTTACAAATAATGTAATTTGTGCTAACGTTTTGAGAACATTATTAAAGACCAGATAACTTTGAACGAACATTCTATTAACGTTACTGGAAGAATGCTTGAAAGGAAGAAATGGTCATTTTTGGGTGAATTATCCCTGTAAGGAAGCCCTTTGTAATTCAGATGTGTTTGTTTCCGTTTTGGACAGTAAGTGCCATCCTTCAAACAACAAATAACAGGCGTGTTGAAGTTTACTGCTGAAGGTCTGGTTACAGTTGCTGTACTTTAAAGCAGAAGAACCAGAAGAAACAACCTCTGGCAGGGGAACTATTAGACTGTCAGCAGGATGAAAGCCTCTTTAAAGCATCACCGCTAAAAATACTGGAGCTGCAGGGTGTGATTTCTATTCAATCAAACACAACTGCAACAATAATGACTGTTTTTCAAACATGTTTCCAAACACTTGTCAGTCATTGGTCAGACGGTCAGAAGGTCCCGCCCCCAAACTCACATGATTGGTTGAGTACGAAGTGCCTACGTGACTCAGAACATTAAACGGACACTCCAGAGACTTTAAGCAGTTTTAAAGTTAAAAATAAGAAAAGAAACCAGGTAAATTAGTCAACCTGAATAATTAGTAGGTTGTTGAATAACAAAAACCTCTTTACCCTTTTTAAAGCATCACTGCCAAAAAATACCGAAGCTGCAGGGTGTGATTTCTATTAAATCGAACATAACTACAACAATTATGTTTCGAAACACTCGTCAGTCATTGGTCAGACGGTCAGAAGGTCCCGCCCCCAAACTCACATGATTGGTTGAGTCCGAAGCGTCTTTGTGACTGTAACCATTAAATGGCCTATAATTAATAGGTTACTGGATGACAAATGTCACATGTACATGAAGAAACGCCCTGTTATACATGCGCTGATCTTTCAAGATGTGAACCTTGATGAGACACGAGGGCTGAGCTCTGATTGGCTGACGGGCGGCTGAGCGGAACTCGTGATTGGCTGCCTCACCGTGTTGCCAGCTTGTGGCAGACGACTCCGCTGTCTGTGATGACCTCACTGAGACGCAGCTCCAGGTGAACCATTCCCTGCGGAGGAGAGAGAGAGAGAACAGCGTTACCATGGTTACACCCGCCACCCGAAGAGAGGGAGCGTGAGAGACGGAGGAGCGGCGCATGAGAAACCAATGAAAACACAAGCACTGCAGGGATCAGGCGGATCACGTGACCCAACACACACGGAAAACACGAAAAAAGAAATGTGTCAACCGGTAGAGATTCTGCTGATTCTGTTCATACTGCAGCAGAACTGATCTGACGTGTCAGATATTTAAAGCAGCTTCACATGTCTCGTCCAATCAGAATTTAGAATCCGTTTTCTAAGGTTAGTTTCACTGTTTTGGGTCTTTATATATATATATATATATATATATATATACAGTGGGTACGGAAAGTATTCAGACCCCCTTAAATTTTTCACTCTTTGTTATATTGCAGCCAAATCATTACAACACTAGTATTTTCACGAGCTAAAAAATTGTTAGTCAGTTATTTCTATTTTTTGCTGTTTCTGCTTGAGCACCTTTCTTTAGTGAAATATTCTATTCACTTGATTATCAAAAATAGGCATTAAAACATGATTATTAAATAAATATTTTTAGAAAAATATTTTTTCCCCTTAAATTTCCAGGTATTTTCATTAAAATATCCAGATGTTTCTGTAATATATAATATTTTAGTGACAGCGCACAGCTCTTCTTCTAAGAAATGAAACTTTCCTCAAGTTGAAACAACATTTCCGTTTTGAGTCTTTAGTTTTGAACACGCGTGTTTCATAATGTGAATCTGATTCATTTGATATGAATCATCCACTGAAATCCAAATAATAAAAAAAAGAAAATTATCAAATGAGACCTTTCATTAGTAAAATATTCTATTCACTGGATTACCAAAAATAGACATTAAAACAAAAATGAATAAATAAATTGTATATATATATATATATGGGTCAAAGACAAAAAAGGGATTAAGCATAAAAACAATAAGTGTAATACTGCTTTAATTTTTTAATACAAAGTTGTTTTAATTTATTCTTTAGATATATATTGTTACTGTGACATAAAATTATATTTTGGTGACAGCACGCAGCTCTTCCCCAGTGAAACTTTCCTCGAGTAGAAACAAAGTTTCTCTGTCTGACTTCAGCTGACATCATCAATATGCAAATGAGCCTTGTGAAGAGGATGGGCCGCTCTTCCTCACACACAGCACAACAATGAGCGCTCTATGGACAGAGACTCTGGGCTCTTCATTACACACACATGCTTCCTCTCTCAGCTCTGGATGAATGCGTCTGTGTTTCTGAGTATCGCTGTGAGACGACGAGACGATGCAGTGAACGTGATAACGTGTGAGTGATGACACTGCTGTGATCCTACAGGAAAGAGTTCTGATCTAAACATGCTCCTCGTGAACCCTGAGCGTCTGAGGCTCTATCAGGAGCTCAAGGTGAAACGGATTCACTCGTGTTTGTGCTCAACACACACTGTATTTGTTTTGAAATCCACCGGACCCAAACGCCAGCGCACACACACACACACACACACACACACACGCACACACGAGTGTATGATCTATATTTGTGACTCTGCAGCACAAAAGCAGTCTTAAGTCGCTGGGGTTGTTACACTGAATGACAATGTAACATTATTTCAACCAAATTGTAACATTGTATCCTGCAAAAACTTATCTGAAACCTTAAAAGTAGACACTTTAGTTACATGTAATGTGCTTTCTATGGACATAAAATCACTTTTGTTCATTTCTTTTGATGCAGACATCTTAATGTCTTCTTAAAATAGCATGATTTTCTGCTATTTATGCTACTTAATGCAAATAGTGGCAATTATCTGCACCTCAGCGTTGTAGTACATTATAAAACAGTATGCAATAATAAAGTATTATAATTTTAATTCAAATTATTAAATGGATGCCACATTTCTGAGACAATAAAGCCCTCCCTACACCTACCCGAAACTTTATTTTGAACTTTTCGATTATTTCCTTCATTTTTATTGAAAATAAATACCTTTCCGATGTGATATTTGAAAAGGGAGGGGGAAAAAATCTGCAAAAGGCAGGATTTAACTCTTAGTGTACTTAGTGTAAATAGACACTCTGATGTTTTTAACGCCGTTAAACTAGAAAAATTATTTACATGCGTTAACATCTATTCTATCCTTCTTTCTATTCTACGTGTGCTGCATTAGGCTAACTGAGACTTATCACAGCACTTGCATATCATTGCTCTTTTGTTAGTTTTGACTGCTTCTGTTGTCCTCATTTGTAAGTCGCTTTGGATAAAAGCGTCTGCTAAATGACTAAATGTAAATGTAATTGTGTGAACACATACCTGCACCTCTGAGTCTGCACACACCGGCTGCAGCGGGAACCAGTGGTCTTTACCGTGGTATTTCTGCAGGTCTTCCTTCTTCACGGCCACTTTACCTGCAGAAACAACACAGATCAACCAGAACACCCTAGAAACGAACTAAAAACCACCTAGCAACCATATAGTCTTACTCTTGCTCTTCAGTGTTAAACACTCCTCACATTCTCTTAGAAGGTTTCTAGTTGACGTTCAAACACTTTATGTGTCTTTGTTCTACATTCTTTCCCAAACATTCCATCTCCTCCTGCTTCAATATCTTGTAACACATTAAGGCCTGAAGCTGCATTTATCATAAATGAATCATAACAATCTGGTTGGTCAAGCTGCGTGATTAAACGTAGGAGCTCTACTGTGATTGGACGAAAACTAGGTGTTTCGGTTGTAAGCTGGGTTTTCATTGGCTGAATGGAAGTGGATCTGTTCAGGGCTCTACAGTGCGACCATTTCAGTCGCATTTGCTGAACACAGATATTAATGAGAGCTGCTCACCAATGCTGGAGTCCCTCCTGAACACGTCTCTGTCAAAGATGTAGAAGGACAGATGGCGGAAACTGCGCGGGATTTCACAATAAAAGTCCTCACCGTAGAACGGACTGCAGCGGACAGAGAAAACAGATATTGTGGGTATTATTATTCTTAAGTAAATTATTTTTCATTGTCAGATTGATGCATTGATGCACAGGTGTTGTTGAGTGATTTTACACCTCATTAACACCAACACACATCTTCATATGTGAATGTGTGTGTATGTGTGTGTGAGTGAGTGTGTGAATGTGTGTGTGTGTGTGTGTGAGTGAGTGTGTGAATGTGTACTGGTTTATATATCCTGGTGGGGACTTAAACCTGACTACACACAGACTCATGGGGACTCGTGTCACGGTGGGGACCTAAATTGTGGTCCCCACGGGTACAAAAGCTTATAAATCGTACAGAATGAAGTTTCTTGAAAATCTAAAATGCAGAAAATTTCCTGTGAGGGGTAGGTTTAGGGGTAGGGTTGCTGTAGATTAACGCATATTTGATATACATGGCCATAACATTGAGAGAAAATATTCTAAGATCAACATTCTTAGAATGTACTTATGATGTTTTTTTGTACTTCATTTTGTAGAATGTTCTAATAAACCTTTTTGTAACCTTTAACCAACATTATAATCATGACAAAAAAAAACTGGACATTGTAACGTTCTTAGAATATTAAAAAGCGTTCAAATAAAGTTATATTTTAGGTGAAAATATATTTAGTAGAAAGTTGTAAGAAACGTTTTTGTAACACATCATTAGCTATTTTTCCATCCTAAGTTACGAATTAAACTTATGCACAAAATCTGAATATCGAATAAAACATTTGAAAACAGTTGAAGAGAACAAAATCGTCACCTCCTGATTAACTTGCGCTAAATATCACCAAGAAAAACTAAATTTGCTGCAGTAGGAAAAGGCATTGTATATAATTTTTGTACACAATATATTAATGCAGTGTATTGAGTGTAATGTTATCTTATTTTCTGAGTCTGCTGTTTGGGAACGCAGTTCTGTGAGTTAATTATAACGAAGCACTTTGATGAGACTTTGCTCAAGCATTTTAGATGCTGTGCATGAGATCGGTCCATTGGTTGGTCTTTTTAGATGCGCATTTAGGAATTTATCCGGTAAAAGTATTTCCATCGTAGTTTATGCGCATGGTTTCTTATAGAATAAGAAATGTATCCGACTTAGTTGAGTGCATACGTTTTTTATGTGCATTTTCAGAATTTATGTGCATCTTGGCGTTTCCATCCAGCATTTTTTTTATGCGATATCCCAAAATAGGTGGATGAAAACATAGCTAATGCACACAGACAAGCAGATCTAAGCTGCTCTCCGGCTGCTCTGGGATCAGATGCAGAACAATAGAGCACAATATTCAGCACAGCAGCGCAGCACAGGGTGGGTTCAGTGCAAAAATCTGTGTGGGATCTGAAACCCAGTACACACATCAGACATGTGAGCAGAGGAATGCTGTCGGCCCGCACACACACACACACACACACACACACACACACACACACACACACACACACACACAGCCCTGCAGCAGGAAGAATGCAACACTTTGGGAGGAAGTTGGGTGTGTTGCGGTGTGTGTTTCCACAGAATGAACCGGTGTCCTGTTACACCCTCATCACCCCCATTGAGACCAATGAAGGTGTCAATCAATCTCAGTACGCGCTCGTTTGTTGCATGCATGCAATGAGTTTGCATTTCAAGTGCATGTGGAATATTGTGATCCTTCATAATGCTGGACTGCGATGAGTCACTAAGCAGATGAGAAGCACATCTGATGCTGCAGACAGACGCCGGCGAGGTGCTGTTGACGTGGTAAGCCGATCCATGCGTGACATTCTGGATCTAGAAGCATCTCTGTTTCCTGTCCACTCAATCCCAGAGCACATAATCGCACAGATCTTGATTGGATTACAGCTCGCAGGTCACTCTGGAGACCACGGCATTGTGGGATTACTGGAGCTGTGCGTGTGTGTGCTTAACCATCACTAGTACTAGTGCCCACACTGATCAAACCTCAGGGCCTTATGATCTATGGCCTTAAAAATCGAGTTTGCAGGATGTCACGGAATTCGGCAAATTTGGAAAAAATCGAAAGTAGGGCTGTACACTTAATCAAATATGAATATTAAAGCACAAAAAGACTGTGTGAGTTGTGCAGTTTAAAAAAGCAATTGTTGAATTTTCATTTGATTACATTTTAAAAGATTTAATTAAATCATGAAGCGATTCTTAATTCCATTTTAATTTACATTATCCATAATTAGAAATGTGTTTCAATTCCATTTCAATTAATTCGACTTTTTGATTACTAAAATGTAATTTAATCATTAAAATGGTGTCCGGAAAAAAAAAAAAACACGGAATCTAGAAAATAAAAACAGGAAAAATGTAATCCAGAAAAATAAAGGAAAAAATGCCACAGAATTAGGGCTGCACGATATTGGAAAAAACTCACATTGTGATATTTTGTTTTTCTGCGATATATATTGCGATATGAAAAAACTAAATCACCAGATGACTTGAATAGCTCTATTTGGAAAAAAAATAATCATTGATTGGGATGATTTTGTAGGTGAGTAAATCAGCATAGAAAATAAATTACAAGCATAAATATAATAGAACAAAGATAGCCTACAAATGAAATGAACAGTGCTTTACATTTTTCAGGTAAGTCTAACAGTATTCAGGTACAGAAATGGAATAATCAGATGTAAAATAACACTGCAAAGTCTTCACTGTATAAATTAAATCTAATAAATATGTGTTAAAGCTACAAAATTTTCTCACACATCCATTTTCTTTCTCAATTGTTTACCTTCACCTAAGCCATCAGCAACTGTGTGTACAAGGATACTTGCAGAGACATGCATTCTGACAATTTCGCGCATATGTGTCATTTATAGACGCGGAAGTGAACGGAATTCAGAGTTCACATGCATTTGCGTGGCTCTACACTGGATGCAAGCGGCGCGGTGCGACAAATCCCCGACAGTAAACTGATGGCGTGTTCTATTTATGACGTACTGACACACAGTTCAAATGATGGTCGCTTTGTCGCATCCTAGACAGACTTTATTGCGGCGCGGGGCGGTGCGACATGATAGATTTCGTGTCCAGTGACATGGTGTCTGTGTGTGAGCAAAGAAAACGATCAGTATAAATATAACGGTCAGTATACTAAACATCGCACATCCTGCGATGTGACTATCGCGGATGCGCACATCGTGA
>NW_015542593.1:274785-288482 GCF_001515605.1 Sinocyclocheilus anshuiensis
TCTCTCTCTCTCTCTCTCTCTCGCTCTCTCTCATTCAGATCGTCAGATCAGCTCCAACAAACTGTTCCATTTATACACTTATTTTCACATAGCTATGAGAAGCGTTATACATGGACGTGCGTACGATTGCTGTGCTGTATTAAAGCTTTAATCAGAATAAAACCGTATATTAAAAGCTAACAGAAGCAGTAGCATTTACAAACAACAGCGTATCTAAAAGTATGGGACAACAACAAACAAACATACCATTAAGAGCAGTGCTTGCACAGGTTCTGCGCGATCCTCTTAATTAATATTCACTGCGTCTCAATCGGGCTCAAATTGATAAGCAATATAGAGGACGTCATTGTTTACAATACAACCGAAGCACATTCTGAGCTTGAGGGGCGGGATGTTCAGACGCGCTGTAGAGGCGGTTTAGCCAATCACAACACACTGAGCCAGCTGACCAATCTCAGCCCATCGCCTATTTCTGAGGGAGGGGCTTCATATAAACAGGAAATAATTGAGGCGTTTGTTAGAGAAGGGACAGATCGGTGTGGAATAAAGGTAAATTATGTGAAAAATAATGCGTTTTTTAAAAAACGAAGCATGAACACATGTTAGACTGCACCCCATAAACACAATCAAGCCTAGAAAAAACCCAGTCAACCACCCCTTTAAAGCAACATGTCAGGAATATGGACCTGTTTGAGTGTGTTTTCTCCTCTTGTGCTCCGTGACCTAGTTTTCCCTCTAGTTTGATTAGTCATTTGGTTCAGGTGTGTCTAGTTCATTACTCTCGTTTAGACTTGTGTTTAAAGTGTTCTCCGTTCCTTTGTCCGGTGTCATCTATACAAGTGCTAAGTGTGTGTTTCTGCCTGCCCTGTGTGTTACCCTGGTTGTGGATTATTATTAAAGACTGTTATTTGTGAAACTCCTTCTTCTTTGTTCTCCTTCGCTCCCGCACAGTAGTATCGTGACACTACAAAAGTGATTTTTCTCTATGTGTTTTGTTGTTTGATTAACATTCATCACACAGAAAGCAACAGGAACATTAAACTGATGTGTTATATAACCAATATACTGTTACACATCCATTTTCTTTCTCAACTGTTAACCATCACCTAAGCCATAAGCAACGTGTTTACAAGGATACTTCCAGAGACATGCATTGCGACATAATTTCACGCGTATGTGTCATTTCAGGCACAAATAGACGCGGAAGTGAAGGGAATTCGGTGTTCACGTACATCTGCGTGGCTCTCACCGTGTCTACACCGGACGAGAGCGGCACGACACGACAAAATACAATAGAACCCATTATAATCAGTGATGCTGGATGCGGCGCGGAGCGACACGACAAATCCCCGACAGTAAACCGATGCCTCGTTCTATTTATGACGCACTGACACAAAGTTGCAAAGATTTGCAACGGTCGCTTTGTCGCATCCAGTTTAGCGTGTAGACACGGTGTCTGTGTGTGAGCAAAGAAAACAATCAGTATAAATATAACGATCAGTATACTAAACATCGCACATCCTGCTATGTGACTATCGCGGATGCGCACATCGCTATATCGATGCTGAAACGATGTATCGTGCAGCCCTACACAGAATCCAGAAAAATAAAAACAGAGAAAAAATCCCAGCAGAAAACAGAAAAAATAGGAATTCAGAAAAAAATGTAAAAGGATTAATTACATTAAAAAAATTACAACTGAATTTCGAAAAAAAAAAAAAAAAACAATGAATAAAACACCCAGAACATTTTATAACAGTAACTTAGCAACACCCTAGCAACCACACAGATTAACCTAGCACCTAGTTTTCATCATAAACACTTTTTCCGTCTCCTTTTTAATGGTTAAATTACATTTTATTACTTCAAAAGTATGTCTAATTATTTGAAAACATGAAACTTATACACTTTCACAACAGTTGATTAAAATATAAATAAGTATGTTTCCGGACGTATGATTAATTCCAAGTGATTCTTTGATCGACGCTCTCGACCGATAAATCTGGGCTCGAGGAGCGTTTCCCACCGGATAACACTGACACTGCGGAGGCGTAAACATGAAACATCTGTAAACACAATCGCTTTGAGGCGTGTGTGGGAACGCATGCTTGTTGCCATGGCGACAGACTCGCTGCAGGAACTGCTTCCTGTTTTGGGGCTCGGCAGACAGTGTAAATGATTGTGAAATTTAATGTGTTTCAGAGAGACCAAAATATCCTTCTGCTGATGTGCGTCATCACACGGATGACTCTGTCTACATCTGCGGCCCCTAGGACAGAGAAATCACACATGAGATCTCAGGAACGTCTCAAGTGATTCTCCTAGACAGTGATGAGATCAAAAAGGAAGACAAGAAGACCCCAGTAATCTCACACATGTCTCAAACTGTGCTCAATATGAACTCACTCCACTGACTCTATAGACTCTATGACCCATTTGTGTTCATCATGATCTTCTGGTCACTGTGGGATATTTCGACCTGTTTTAATGTGACTCAGTAAACATGTTTCATCACATGTCTCTCAGACAATCATGTGTTTATTTGAATGTGTGAATCTGTCTTCACGGACACGCAAACAAACACATAAAAATGGAATTTACAGGATGTCACAGAACTGTGCAAAAGTAGGGCTGTACACTTAATCAAATATGAATATTAAAGCACAAAAACACTCATATTGAAATATGCATGTTCCTCTGTGTGAGTGAGTTGTGCAGTTAAAAAAACAGTTGTTGAATTTTCATTTGGCTACATTTTGAAAGATTCAATTCTTAATATTTTTTCTTCATTTTACCACTGTTTTTGATAATAATTTTGTATTAAATCAGGAATCCATAATCTTAATTTACATAATCCATAATCATAAACTCAATTGCTAAATTGTATGTCCCACTTTATTATTTATCACTTTATTCAATTAATTAGACATGTGCTTCCGCTCCATTTCAATTAATTACACATGCTTTTTGATCGCTAAAATGTAATTTAATCATTCAAATGGAGTCCAGAAAAATGAAAGCAGGGGGAAAAAAACTGAATCCAGAGAACTGAAAATGAAAATAAAAACAGAATCCAGAAAAATGCAAACAAAAAAAACTAAACAAAAACAAAACACGAACCCAGAAAAATTAAACACGCAACACACACACACACAAACACATTCCTGACATGCATAAAGAAGCTCGTGAACCTTCACACAGCTACATACGTGTTTCAGACCTCACAAACACACTGAGTAAACAGACTCAGAAAACAAGGTCAAGACACCCGAGAGATGAAAGAATAAACAGAGGAGAGAGAAAGTGAGATGATGATACTGACAGAGGAAGAAAAACAGCTAAATGGGTAAAAATGAATCACGCAGGAATCCTGTCGAGAGCATCTTGTGATGAGAGGCTGTGCTAGCAAACTAATAGTTACAGAAAATAAAAACAGGTAGGATGGTCACTAGGGTTGGGTACCGTTCATATTTAACCGGTACGGTACCGGTATCGGTACCTGAATTTCGGTGCCGGTACCCTTTTTTCGGTACTTTACTCTCTGTGTAATTACAAAAACATTTATTTCAGTGAAAAAATAAGTCCAAAAGTCTCAATTTCAACATTTTGAACAATAGGGCACTACCAACTCCCCCCCCCAGAAATTCTTGTTTTAATTTTTCTGAAAATCAAATGAAGGCATTAAACATTTATTTTAAATCAAATTAAAATTAAACCCTTTTATTTTTTGGCAAACAAACTGAGGTTTACTGTTGACATTAATACATGGAAGAACAATTGTGTGAATATTCCTTTAAAATATTTTATAATAGGCTAATATTTGTATTATTATTATTTTTTTTACAATTAAGTGATTAATCTGGTTGTAATATTTATTTTTATCATTTAATTGTTTTATTTAAATTTGATAGAAAATTGAATATTTAAAGATGTACATTATACTGTACAAAAGTAATACAAGAGGAATATATTTCTGTTACATGTTAAACCGTACTTTTATTTTGACAGGTTGCCATGAAGTTTCTGTGTGTATACAGTATGATGATGCTAGTTTTCTCAAATGAAACGATAAAATTCTCACGAAGTGACTTTGTGTTCATGCCGTTCATGAGACGCAGAGGCCGAAAATCACAGCGAGCGTCACTCGTGCTTCAGTATTTGTGTAGTAAACAAAACCACGTTTCTGCCATTCATACATACAGAGGCAAGCGGAACATGCAGGATTCATATTTAAACCGTCTTTTTGCATTTTAATATTCACAGACACTAGTTCATATCGCGATTTGAATTAAGTGGCAGACCTACTTTTGATTTATTCGTCCAAAATTGACGAATTCCGTGGCATTAACTAAATGCATATAGAGTAAATTAAATTTTTATGAATGGACTCCACGATCCCGTCCGTGTTTTCGCAGAAACCATATGGCCCTAGAAATGTAACCACACTTCAGAACGTTCCCTGTGTGTTGCTTGAACGAGTTGCAGGGGTGACCTCACGTCACAGGGTCTCTCATTCTCTCTCTGTAGCGAATGCGTCCAGATGCGTTCTCAGCTACCGAAATTTGGCACCGACTGATTTAACGTGAATCGGTACTCGGTAGTACCGACGCAATTCGGTCGGTACCCTTAAAAGTACAGAGTTCGGTACCCAACCCTAATGATCAACTAGTCAACCAATCGAGTAGTGAGACTGACTATTTTTTATTTTATTGTATTTTTTTGGCAATGCTGGTGATTTGAAAGAGATGAAATAAGATAGCATTTCCCAAACTGGGGTTCATAAGTTCATTACATTTTTTATTTTAATTAATTTAAATTAAATTTAAATGCATTTTTATTATATAATGAAATAATAAAAATGTAAAAATAACATAATTTAGAAATAAAAACATCAAAATAAGACACATCAAAATAAACATTTTAACATTTTATCTGTGTAGTAAAGTGAAGATTAACCAACATCAGAGAATCGTTAACCAGGGTTTTTATAGTTAACTAAAACAAAAAAAAAAAAAACTTTTTTAAAATAAAATAAAATATAACAAACTTAAATATTAATTTATTTCAGCTAGTTGTCAAGGCAACATTTCTCATTCTTATTTATTTAAACTTGATGTACTAAAATAACTAAAACTAAATAAACTAAAATTAATAAAAACAAAAAGTAATAAAAATGACAAAAACACGCATCAAAATTACTAAATCTTTAACTAAAATGTTAAAAATCTTTAACTAAAATGTTTCATTTTTATATTTAAAAAATGAAATAGATTTCATTTTTGAAATATAAAAATTAAATATATTTCAAAATACTAACAAAAAATATAATAGTATATCAATATACTATACTAAAACCTGCCGTGAACATGTGAATGTGCTGATAAATTATTGATATATCGACTTAAAATGTCAGAGGGACTTGAACTGAATCCCTGAACTAGTACATTTGGAGGTGTTATTTAAATAGGTTAATAGTTTGTACAGTATCTGTGGCTGCTGTGACAAACACACACACACACACACACACACACACACACACACACATCATGTGCTTCACTTTCACCATTTACAGTTACTGGACAAATGGCTCCAATAACAGACACAAACACTGAAATACAGACACAGATAAAGATGCAACAGAGCTGCTGTGAGAGAGAGCGAGAGAGAGAGCGAGAGAGAGAGAGAGAGAGCTACGACAGGAAATGAGATCGCAGGAAAGGAATTCCGACTGCATCCAAGATGTAGTTTATCGTCTCTAAACATGAGGACCTACAAAACAACGGCCACATGTTCCACAGACTCAACCAGCTCTGATCCCTTTAATAGAGTCACAGAAACGGTAAACGGATGCTGTTACAAAAGACATAGTCCAGCCAAAAATGAAAAAAATGTGCTGAAAATGTGCTCACCCTCAGATCATCCGAGATTAGGATGAGTTTGTTTCTTCATCAGGTTTGGAGAAATGTAGCATTGCATCATTGTCTCAGCAATGGATGCTCTGCAGTGAATGGGTGCCGTCAGAATGAGAGTCCAAACAGCTGAAAAAAACATCACAATAATCCACAAGTAATCCATAGCACTCCAGTCCATCAGTTAACATCTGGAGAAGACAAAAGCTGAAACTAATCCAGCATTAAGACGTTTTTAACTAAAATACGAGTCCATAATCCATAATAACGCTTCTTCAAGTGAAAAAGTGCATCGGCTGTTGTCTCTCACATCAAAATCCAGCCACATATTTGTTTAGAGCAGTTTAAACGGTACTTGATCTGTGCAGATTTCTCTCCTGATTCAGACCAGAACACTGACTCACTGGAGGAAGCGTTATTATGGACTCGTATTTTAGTTAAAAACGTCTTAATGCTGGATTAGTTTCAGCTTTTGTCTTCTCCAGATGTTAACTGATGGACTGGAGTGCTGTGGATTACTTGTGGATTATTGTGATGTTTTTATCAGCTGTTTGGACTCTCATTCTGACGGCACCCATTCACTGCAGAGCATCCATTGCTGAGACACTGATGCAATGCTACATTTCTCCAAACCTGATGAAGAAACAAACTCATCCTAATCTCGGATGGCCTGAGGGTGAACACATTTTTAGCACATTTTCATATTTGGGTGAACTATTGCTTTAATGCCATCACAACAAAAAAAGAAGAGATAGTTCACGAGTCATCATTTACTCTCCCTCATCTCATTACCAACCTGAATGACTTTCTTTCTTCTGTGGAGCACAAAAGTAGATATTTATCACAATGGTCACGCTGCTCTTTATCATACAGTGACTGCAGACCGTAAACAGATGCTGTCAAGCTACAAAAATCCATATGATCCGTGTGATGTATAAGAGAGAAACCGGCCCAAATTTAAACATTCCTCTCCACTATATTTCAACTCGCATTTGCATTTCCAATTTTACGCAACATGTTCAGTTCAGTTGAGAACCAATGTTCATTCAGTTTGAGGAAACAATGAGAGAATTAGAATAATTCCTTTAATGTAAAACAGATCAACACATCCACACCTGTCATTTTAAACACTTTAAACATCATAATTTTGTTTGGATGTTTAATCATTTTTAAAGCGGCAGTGTGTCATTTCTGTTCCACAAGCGTCATCAAACAGACCTGACTGTGTTCAAACAGGTTTCACAAACACTGTGAAAGTTTGAGAGTCGCAGGCTACACCCGATTACTCTCAACAAGCCATGCATCAAAACAGGAAGTGGGTGTAGAATTTAAATGGCATTTCCTTCACAAGCTTGAGAGTGAAACCAAAACACCCTGATGATAATGGTGATCCTCTCTGGACTGATTTACACTTTACATTCACATTTATGCATTTGTGACCCTGGACCACAAAACCAGTCATAAGGGTCCATTTTTTGAAAATGAGATTTATGCATCATCTGAAAGCTGAATAAATTAGCTTTCCATTGATGTATGGTTTGTTAGGATAGGACAATATTTGAAAATCTGGAATCTGAGGGTGCAAAAAAATCAAAATATTGAGAAAATCATCTTTAAAGTTGTCCAAATGAAGTTCTTAGCAATGCATATTACTAATCAAAAATTAAGTTTTGATATATTTACGGTAGGAAACATACAAAATATCTTCATGGAACATGATCTTTATTTAATATCCTAATGATTTTTGGCATAAAAGAAAAATCGATAATTTTGACCCATACAATGTATTGTTGGCTATTGCTACAAATATACCCCAGCGACTTAAGACTGCTTTTGTGCTCCAGGCTCACATTTATGATGCATGCAAGGTTGACACGCTTTCAGTAAGTTTGTTTTCTGAGGGTCAAACCATTAGAGTCATTCTGTAAATAAAAAACACACAAACGATTCTCAAGCGACTATCCTGAGCTGTAGGTCAACTTTACTAAATGACTGAGCAGGAGAGAGAGAGACAGTCATTATACACGTCTACAATCATTCTGCAACAAACTAAATGAGAAAGTGCAGTTCCAGTGGTGAGACAGCAGCAAATTATACAGTGAAGATGATAGCGCTGAAGTTAAAGGACTAACTACCGGTTAAACACAGATTTAACCTCCAGCTTCCCAGAAATAGAAACCAGATGAAATGTGAAATGTTTCACATTTGATCAATGTGTAAATATGAATAATATAATATAAATACTGAAAATAATATAAATGCTCAGAATAAAATAAACACAAAAATATTGGTGTAGGATTGACTTCGCTAGTAAATTTCATAAATATTACAAACAACAATTAACAACACACTGAATTAAACATGAATTTTTGCAGTAGAAAGACTGAAATAGTATTTTAAATGTGGTCATATTTAAAAAATATTTAATATTAGAATATTTTTACAATATAAAAAAATGTATTTTTATATAGAATGGCAGAAATAAAAGCCAGCTGAAATGTGAAATGTTTCCTAAAAATAGTTAGACATTTGATCAATGCGTAAATATGAATGATATATAATGTAATGTAATATAATTAATATAATATCATACAAATTCTAAAAATAAGAATAATACACTAAAGAATTAGTGCATTTACTTAATTTTTACTCAAGAAATTGCTAGTAGTAATATTTACAAATCATTACAAAGAAACTCAAGTAGCACATTGAAAAATGTAAAACGTCATCCAATAATATTTGTTTTAATTAACTTGGAAAACTCATTTTTACAGTGTATTTAAGATCAATTATTTTTTCACAATTATTAAAGTATAATATTAATATAATACATGTGCAATGCAACAACAAAAATGCATTCTCTTCAATTGGATTTGTTACAAAAACACTTTGAAAGGAATTCATAACATTGTCTTGTACATGTTATTACTGGTAAAATTATATTAATATTATTTGTGACAAAAATAATGAACACCTTAATATATACTTATATACTTAACACCTTATATATTGTTTAAAAAATGTGTTATTATTCAACTGATTTTTCAGACAACTTGTTTTGCACATCCTAGTAGCCTAGTCTTGCAGTTATGGCTTTGCTGGTCCAGAAAGCATGCAGTAACAGTTATATTGGATGTGCTCTGTTAATTTCTGAAGGGCGTTCGTCTGTTTGCCCTCATGTACACCGGGGCGCTCCAGCGAGAGCAGGAGGTGGAAACAGGGAAAGAAAAAACACGATGCAGGTGGAAACCCTGCAGCACAAAAGCAATCATAAGTAGCACAGGTATATTTGTAGCAATAGCCAACAATACATTGTATGGCTCAAAATTATCCATTTCTTTCTTTATGCCAAAAATCAATAGGATATTAAAGGTGACATTGGATGAAATTGCATTTAGTTAGGATTCTGCTGTGTCTGCCAGCTCAGAAAAGCTGAAAAGAAAACATGTATCCAGTTTGTTATAAACTGTCTGAGTTTAAAAATGTGTCATCCAGCGACCTGTTTCAATTTGTTGCCGGTTTTGACGTAACTAGCTAGTTATTTGAACATGACCGCCTCCGAGAAAATATGGAGTCCGCCCTCTTCCCACCCCTTTTTGGAAACAAATAGCAAAGCGGCTAACAAAGGTGCCTTGCATTTTTCTGTGTTTGAACAATGAAGCGATCTTGGCATGCTCTGTGTTCGGATGCACAGGCTCACAAATGAGCTTTTGAAACTCCGCCCTCTTCTCTGGGAGCACCAGCTCATTCGCATTTAAAGGGAAAGACAAGAAAACGGCGCGTTTAAGCTCATACCCTAAAAGTGGCAATTTTAACTAGCTATAAAAAATGATCTGTAGGGTATTTTGAGCTAAAATTTTACATACACACTCTAGGGACATCAGAGACTGATTTAACATCTTGTAAAAAGGGCATAATAGGTCAGCTTTAAGTAAAGATCATGTTCCATGAAGATATTTTGTAAATTTCCTACCATAAATATATCAAAACTTAATTTTTGTTTAGTAATATGCATTGCTAAGAACTTCATTTGAACAACTTTAAAGATGATTTTCTCAATATTTAGATTGTTTTGCACCCTCAGATTCCAGATTTTCAAATATTGTCCTATCCTAACAAACCATACATCAATGGAAAGCTTATTTATTCAGCTTTCAGATGATGCATAAATCTCAATTTCACAAAATTGAACCTTATGACTGGTTTTGTGCTCCAGGGTCACATATTCCAAGGAGACTTGAGAACACCTGATCATGTCAACAGGAATGTGTGTGTTGAGGTTTACATAAAAACACTGTGAATTCGAGCGAAGCACAAAGACAGGAAACCGCCTCGTTCATTACACTCATTACGCTTTGATGGTTTTCCCAAATACTCCAAAACCACTACATTTCTCAGCAGTATTCCTGGAAAACGAGTCCAATCCGTGCGCCTGAGTCATCGGCGGTCCTCTGGAGGATAAACAGCGTCTGTGACGTCACATCCCCTGTGAGCCGAGTTAAACATTACTGAAGAGGAAGAGTGGCGTGTCATCAGACGCTGCCTCATACTCCACATAAACGCAGCCCTGACCTCCTACAGACGCAGCGCTGGGCCTGTTTCTTCATCTGAAGGCGGCACAAATCAACGTCGGACAAACCTCAGTTCGGCTGACCGCACTCCTCCTCAACAGCACAAACCACACGCTCTGAAAGCTCCTTCTGTCCTGGTGTACTACAGGCTTTATTACATAATTAAACGACTACTGGCAAGAGTTTGGAAAATTAAAACTACAACAACAGCATGAAATAACAACTGAACAGACAGACCACTGACTACTAGTTAACATTAACTAATGGCACGCGTGGACTAGAGATGATGCCAGCTGAAGAGAAAAGTTGTTTCTGAGCAAGTTGTTGCATTCTGATGAAAGATTTTGAAGATGTTTTCCTGCAGAACAGAGTCAGTTATGGCTTCACGATATGGGGAAAAAGTCTAACTGTGACTTTTCTGATAAAAATTGCAAATCAAAGCTACTGGTTTGCTGTACTTATCTGTAGAGCTGCACAAATTGGCCAAAAAAATGTATGCTTGTATATCAATACAAAAAATAATTAATCAAATAAATCTAATAAAAATATTTAAATAAAACATGAAATATAACTATTGTAATATTTTATTAAAATAAAATAAAACATAATAATAATATAATTATTATTATTACTATTATTGATGATCATGATAACATCAAATACAATATTTTTTAAATATTATTACTGTTGTAATATTTCACTGTAAAATAATTAATAATAATTCAAATAATTAAATATTTAAAGAACAAATATTGTAATATTTCACTGTAAAATAAAACATCAAGACAATAAATAATTATATATTATTAAAGATTATATAATATCATATATATAATAATATTATTATTATTGATAATAGTAATAACAATAATAACAAATAGAAACAAACAAATATATATATATTAATATTGTAATTTCATTGTAAAATAAAACCAAGTATTTAAGAAAATATAATAATACAATTTTAAATTAAAATATTATTATTATTATTATTATGACAACACCAATATTTATGGTTGTTTTAGTTTCAATTGTAATAATAGTTTGGGAAGATTTCCATATGCATAGATTAATCGTACAGCTCTAACATTAATCCTTCACAATAAGATCATGACCATTAATTAAGAGAGTACACACAGTCACAGATGATCTGAAATGTGAGTGAAAGAAGGAAACAGCAACACAAATTCATGATTCTCCACGTGACCGTCAAAGACAGTGAACTTCCATCTGGTTTACATTAGCCCGCTGCTTCCCAGGAATATGGAAAAACAAGCAGCTTTGCAGCTCATTCGGCCAAATCAGGAAGTGATCTGGAGCAGTTTCCTGTTTCCTCGTCGCTCCCTCTTCCAGAAGCTCCTGACCCCTGAAAGCCCGACAGCATTTCCTTTAGACACGAGCTCCGTCAGGAAACTCCATATAAGTATGAGAGCCTTCCATCGACACTTCGGCCTGATCTTAGTCTGCCTACCGTGACACTACTGTTCACAGAAGCGCTCCACGAACACCTATAATTCACTAAGACACGTCAGGATTCACCACTTCAGCAAAGAGCCTTTGTGACCCATGCTGGCAAAATGAGTCTGAAAAAGCACATTTTCAAAAAATTAGCTCTTTTTATTTTAACATTCTTAATATCTTCAAAATGATATATGACTTGTTGGAATCATCAGAAGACTTCATTTGTCTTTTTTTTTAAATATCGCAATAAATATCGTATCGTGGACTTCATATTGCGATTTTATCATGCTATCGTTACATCCCTACCAAGCAACGTTGCATATTTTCCTCCGATTCTTTTCTTAATAATAATTAATATATTATTAATCACGATATAGCTATTTTTTATTTTATCTTTGTTATTAAAAATAAGAACAAAGATGCAAATAAACAGTAGTTTAATTAAGTGATTTCGTCTTTTCTTTTAATGTCTGATTAACATTGAGACAGATCTATATTAAGACCTATTGTAATGCATGGCTCTAATATAATGTTACACTTCAGATTTTTCCCCAACCATTAAAAACGTTCATGTAAGACATAACAGATTATGTTTGTGTGAATCTCGCCAAGACATATTTCGCAATAATGTTTGTTTTATAAGGTCTTTATAGGGAGATCGCACCCTCGGAGAGGCGCGTCTTATGCACGCGATTAGCAAATGTCAGTCAGCGCAATTATTTTGTTTTCATCAGCATGGGTTTGAAAATCATATTTCACTGGTTTGGACTCATGCCATTGAGAATTCGATATGAATATTCACAAAGCTGGAATGCTGCACTTTGCAACAATAGACCTACAACTTGAAGGGAGCAGAGAAAAAGGTACGCCTCTCAGAAAACATACCAATAAAGATCACTTTACTATTTGGAGCATTGGTTATCTGACTGACTGACCAATGACAGATGGGTGTTTGGAAACATGTTTGGAGAATTTTGTCATCCATTAACAACAGTGATAGCTATCAGTAGTATCGGCCTATACAAAACTCTCATCATCAACCACCAACTATCATCCAGATATTTATTTATCATGCTAAAACGAAACATCAGATGCTCTCGCAGAACGGATGCGCTTCTCCAACCAATACAACTACAACAGCATTAAAAGAAAGCAAAAAGCATTCATCCATCAAGGACAACTTCATAATGCAACAGTTGACTAGCAGAGAGAGACGTTACTGTACATCTGCCCAATGGACACCAGACTTTCTGCAAAGCAGGGTGTGACGGCCGATAACATCTACCACAGATGAGATTTCTCTCAAAGATCTCGTTGGTTTCCTCTGCTGTTTGAAGGTGCGTGACGTCACGTGGAGCACCGAACCGAACGTGCAATTCTGTCAAACGCTGGTGAAGCAATCGGGCTAAAAATACCAAACCGCAGCACAGGGACGTGTATATTAGTGCTGGGCGGTATGACCAAAAATATATATCACGGTATTTTTCAAAATACCGTTTTTTTTTTTTTCATGCATGACCGGGTGTTAACCATATTCTCTACTGATTGAGAGAATACTGCAGTATATTGACTTAGAATGCCCTATTTTACTGTCATGATGAGTGAATATTGTCAAAAAATACCACACTAAATAGTGACTAAACACGACCCTTTTTAATACATTTTAGCCAGGAGTCCCTCTCATTTATAATCGTGGCATCGTCTGATAAAATCAACATGCATCTACACTAAAGAGCGGCTATGCGGTTGTTTTGGC
>NW_015542593.1:288843-289731 GCF_001515605.1 Sinocyclocheilus anshuiensis
TCGGAACTTTCACGCTTAGTAACACATACAGCTGTTCCCTCACCACAGTGCAACAGTGAAAAGGGACTTCTTTCAAACAGTGTCGCGTTCCGAACGTTGTTTAATTAAGCGACATACACCGGTATTGCGGTGTTTTAAAAATTCATATCATAACAAAAATAAACACCGGTATTCGGTATGAACCGGTATACCACCCAGCACTACGTGAAGATGTTAGGAAACAACACTCTCAATCACGAATCACGCACAAATGGATTTGTTCCCATGTCTATCTATCAATCTAATACCATCACTGTTGCTTATAAGAGTTGATTTAAGTATAATAACAATAATAACAAACACATTTTATTCATCTAAAGTAGAGAATAACTTAATTGCCCATTAAAGTACCATGCAAAGCCATCACTATACCATGGCAGGGCTCGCAAAATCGCTAGCCCGACGTCCCGGGGCTATTGTGTTTTCCAAGCGGGCTACCATTCTGCTTCAAATTTTGAAATTATACTATCTAATTGCAATCTAAATAACATGTATTTAGCATCTTTGTTTGGATCGTGATTAAAATGCAGTGGTTGCCTCTGATTTTAAATGGAAAAAGCACAGCCAAAGCATTAGTTTGTTTATATGAAGAGATTTGCTTTATTTGTAGTATTTAATTATTTGATTTGGGATTTGTTTTAAAATTTCAAGTTAGTTTTATTATTTGACATATTTCAATTTCACAAAGAAATGTGCAGCATTTTGATGGAGAAATAATAAAAGGATACCTTTTCATTTATAATTTGTCTTAAATGAAAGAAAAAAAAATTGTATCGTGAAATCAGTATCGTGCATCGCATCGTGAGTTGAGTGAATCGTTACATGTTACATCGCTACTAGTTTTTGCTG
>NW_015542593.1:291931-294280 GCF_001515605.1 Sinocyclocheilus anshuiensis
ACGTAAACAGTGGTGAAAGAAATCTCAAGTGCATCATTATATTGGATCCGTGCATTCAGTCTTAAAGGGGCAGCAGCCTATAAATACCCGCTGTTCCATAAGCGCCACCTGCTGTCAGAGAGTGACATTTGCGTCTCATTCACAAATCTAAAATCAAACCATTCTGTTTTTGCTATCTAACAGAATGCAATATTTGCAATCTAAATAACATGTATTTAGCATCTTTGTTTGGATCGTGATTAAAATGCAGTGGTTGCCTCTGATTTTAAATGGAAAAAGCACAGCCAAAGCATTAGTTTGTTTATATGAAGAGATTTGCTTTATTTGTAGTATTTAATTATTTGATTTGGGATTTGTTTTAAAATTTCAAGTTAGTTTTATTATTTGACATATTTCAATTTCACAAAGAAATGTGCAGCATTTTGATGGAGAAATAATAAAAGGACACCTTTTCATTTATAATTTGTCTTAAATCTCATTTTGTTAGAAAGAAAAATTGTGAGAAAATTGTATCGTGAAATCAGTATCGTGCATCGCATCGTGAGTTGAGTGAATCGTTACATCCCTATATGCTACTAGTTTTTGCTGTGGTATCAAAGAAGTATTCTGTTATTTAAATAATAAAGAACCATATTTTTTTGCTCATCTGCAAAATGACCCGATCTGTTACTCAAAATCTGATATGATAATGCAATATGATCCGAGCCATGGGTTTTGTGATCTGTTACACCCCTACTCTCTTGACTTGTTATTTGAAGAAAAAAAGCAATCACAGAAGTTTTTTATCATGCTGATTTGTCCGCAGTGAAGTTCAGCCGATGTCTTTTTTTATTATTCGGGGCAACTTAAATTCATTTTGTGCTACCAAAATCTGAAGAATGTCTGATTTTGAAATTTTGCGAGCCCTGCATGGTATTGCCACAATGGAGTTCTTTGTGTTTTAATAACAATAACAGTGTTATAAAGCGCTCATAATCATAACAAACACATTTTCTTTATCTAAAGTGGAGAGTAACTTGATTGCTGCACTTCAAAACATAAAAGCCTGAGGAATTCCTGCCAAAATACTATAGTACTAACATAAGGTTTATAATTGAAAATGGGCTTGTTTTGTTATTTTGTTTAATTTTCTTACTTTAATAACAACAGCCGTTAGTAACAAATTACCAGGTATCACAAAAAAAATTGCATTATATTTTGGCATATATTTTAAATTATTTTTATTTTTGTATTTTCCATTTGGCAATTTTGTTGTGTATTTTTATCATTTTTATTAGTCATTGTTTTTTTCTTTTTGTTTTTTAAATATGTCTATTTATTAATTTTTATATCAGTTAGTTTTAGTTATTTTAGTACATGAAGTTAAAAGAAAATGAGAAATGTTGCTTTGGCAACTAGCTGAAATAAAATAAGTTGTACGGGTTTTTTATTTTATTTTATGGCAGTTCATGTTTATTTTATTTTATAACAAAAAAAAGTTTATGCTTTTAGTTTTAGTTAACTATAATAACCCTTATACGGGTCAGTGATTCTAACACATTATTTATGAACTGATCATCATCTAACACTGTTGTAAACGGTGTAAAAGAACATTCTATTTCAGTTTTTCTATTTCAATATTTCACGTTTAGTTCAGTGCGTTTCTAATTTAAGCAATTTCTGAATGAAAATTGGGTAACACTTTACTCTAAGCCTTTTTTATAATACATTATAAAGATATTCATAATGTACTGTATGTTGTAATGCATAAACTCTTTTCATAAATAATTGTAACCAAAGTTAAAATGCATTATAATACTTGCAGATTCCTGTTACATCTGAAATTGGTTGTTTGTTGTGTCAGTGCATTATACTTTCTAAAGGTGTGTTCAATGCATACATAAGTATTATAATGTTTTATAACTTTGGTTACATTGATTATGAGGTGCATAACAAAGCATAATTAATGCATTAAATTCTTTTATGATGCATTATATATTAAGGCTTGACGTTTTAGATTAGATTAAACTTTATTACCATTGTGCAAAGCACAGAGCTAATGAGATGCAGCAAAGTGTTACCGAAAATTGTTCCTACACCATTTTTTATTTATTTATGTATAACCTAAACTGAGTGATTTTTAAATGCAAAGCAGTTACACAACCTCATATAAATGTGTTCAGCTGCACTGTGGTACATATGGAAATATGGAAGAGACTGACACTCAGAGCCAAACACGTTCCCGGGTGTCGCACGGAGCACGTTTACTGTGCCATACAGAGATTAGATTAGACCTGCAGGACTGTGTGTGTGTGTGTGTGTGTGTGTGTGTGTGTGTGTGTGTGTGTGTGTGTGTGTGTGTGTGTGTGT
>NW_015542593.1:294355-299528 GCF_001515605.1 Sinocyclocheilus anshuiensis
ACACCATGTGTGTGTGTGTGTGTGGGTGTGTGTGTGTGTTTTCTGCTTTAATCTGAGTCAAATAACAACTCAATGACGGCAGCAAACACACATTCACCTCATGCATGAGACCGGTGTGCACCTGAGGAACAGAAGAACCACCACACAAACACAAATGCATAATTTTAAATGTCAAGCACACTCAAACAGAAATCGACAGAGACAAACACAAAGAGCATCTTCCCAGTGTTTATCATGTTTACATCAGTCAAACCACACTGAGAACACACAACACATGTCTGTCAGTCCGTCCAGGAAGAAAATCACAAGCATTTCTATTCGAGTCGGAAAGAATGATTTCATCATCAGCATGTTGTACTTGTTGCAATGCCTGTATAAATGATTTCAGACGCAGAACACACTGAAAAACTGCCAGTAACGTTATCGTTTACGAGTCCAGAGCTAAGAAAAAATGCTCTGCAGCTTCTAAACATCCACAGCTGGAGTGAAACACACTGATCTGTGTCTATATGAGGAAAAACACCTTCAGGACACGAATATAACGATCTGAAGGCACAGATATCGGTGTTTTCGCGCATCTGGATGTGAAGCTAACGTTAACCGTTATTTGAGGCTCACTGATCTGAGGCGCCATTCAAATACATAATATGAGATTATTTACTATGTGATACGATCAAATTGCCTCATATATATCCGCGTTAATATCTAAATGACAAATCATTTGTGTATATTTGTATAAATATCCACAAATTCTCACAATAGACAGTGAGAATTCACCGTGTGATTTCAGTCAGAATATGAAACGCGCATTAACGGCCTCCAAAACTCACCGATTTTTATTTTGACACTCTGGAAAACCCGAAGACCTTCCTCCTCGACCGCCATGCTCGCAGCTCAGCTCTTTGCCCGTTTTCCGTTCGTTATCCGCCGCTCTTTTTCTCTCGGTATTCCAGCGCGAACGGTGACTCACCGGACTGAGCAGCGCGCGGCGAACGCACAGCTCCGTTTCTCGAGGGGGAGGGGCCTGGGAATGGCTTCTCGCGTGCTGATTGGATGACAGCGCGGGCGCGTCATGAAGTGGGAGGGGACTGTCACGATACACCTCGTCTACAGCAAAAGCGTCGCGTTACCCAAATTAGCCATCCAAACAGCATTAGTAATAGCACAATTGAATGCCATTATACACACTTTAGATTTCCCCCAAAAAACTATTGTTTTACATTTTGCAGTTATTTTTGAACCACAGTCACTATTTATGTCATGTAATCTGTGCAAAATTAGCCAACTTGCATAAGCAAAAACAAACAAGGCAAAAACACTGTTTTTTCATGCACCTGTCAAGTTTGAGATTCTGGGCTTTGTGTTTTTTCAGAATAGTGGAAAGAAAACATCCAAAAGACACTGTTAAGTGTTTCTTCTATAGCACTTTATCTATTTGTGTCAATAGATTTCAATTACAATACATAAGTTTTCTCAAAATGAGTTTTTTGCCATAAATCTCCGCTTCAGTAGCACTTACACTCACCAAACTTTACATTTTTATTCCTATAGTCTATATCCTGAAGGTTTTTACAGAGGGACTTGTTCATATATAATTTACTTCATTATATACAACATTTTATTCCCCAAAACATTGTGAAAACATATTGTTATAGTCACCCTCGCTCAAGGCGTAACCAAATATTCAACACTGAGGGTGGGAGAACAGCCGAATGCATTATGAAAACTCATATTAATCGAATAAAGAGCATAGTTTCCGCCATTATAGCATAGTTATTGTTACTGTAAAATCATAATAAATGAACGTGGGATCTGCACAGTGACAAAATCACTGTTTTTTGAATAACACCACACCACGTTCCCACTTTAATACCAATAACTCTGGCATTTTAGTGCATATTACAGTTAACATTGTCATTTTTGTGGGAAATGTATGTGCTAGATATGATCCTCATCAGATTTTACAGCACATGTGTGACCCTGGAGCACAAAAGCAGTCTTAAGTCGCTGGGGGATATTTGTAGCAATAGCCAACAATACATTGTATGGGTCACAATTATACATTTTTCTTTTATGCCAAAAATCATTAGGATATTAAGTAAAGATCATGTTCCATGAAGATATTTTGTAAATCTCCTACCGTAAATATATCAAAACTTCATTTTTGATTAGTAATATGCATTGCTAAGAACTTCATTTGGACAACTTTAAAGATGATTTTCTCAATATTTAGATTTTTTTGCACCCTCAGATTCCAGATTTTCAAATATTGTCCTATCCTAACAAACCATACATCAATGGAAAGCTTATTTATTCAGATTTCAGATGATGCATACATCTCAATTTTGAAAAAATGACACTTAAGACTGTGCTCCAGGGTCACATATATCACAGGCTCGCTGAAAATAAGCTTAAACGCTGAAAAAACAACATGGGAGCTATAATAACGTGATGTGCAATCCACTGAAAGCTCATCTAGTGTGTTACCAGTCATTGAAATCTCATCTGGCTTGTGAAGAGCGAACGAGAGTGTAATTTAAACCTGTGAAACAGATCTCATGACACACGTCCATTAAGGCTACAAACTGCAGATTTGTTCGTGAGCCTCTTACTGAAGGATCATGAAGTTCAGGGTGATGATTTAATGACCCTGAAGCTGCTCTACAACTGCCGGGCCTCTATCATGTGGGCTTTGCTGGATGGACTAACTGTTGGACTTAAGCTCATTGAACTGTAATTCGCGCCGGATGCTTCATCCTTCCAGGACGGGTGGCAGTCTTTGTCAGCATTGAAGAGGAAGACACTGAGAACAGACTATTGTTTCCACACTGCTTCCATTAGCCACGGCTGCAGGTATTAGTGTCTGACCCTTTTAAAATAGCACCAGAGTTAATTGCATTGCTCCAATCCTGCGCGTCAGCATGCAACAGTCACTGCGAGGCGCATCGAGAAAACAGGTGATGTCTGCATGAATGCAACTGATAGACTTCTGAACATGAGCACACTTTGATGCATATACAAAGCATGCTCAGACAAACAATACTTTGTCACACACAAGCACCAGCCACATGCAAATTTCCCAGTGAAGGGAGTTTACAGACACACGCAGGGCAGTGTGTAATGGGGGCAATGTAACCGTCTATTTGATGTTTTTATTTTAGTCAAAACACCCTGTGGTAAACCACCAGGGGTGTGTGTGTGTGTGTGTGTGTGTGTGTGTTCTGCTTTAAGAAAACAGAGGTTAATGCTTAAAATGCACTGAAAGCTGCTCAGGGAACTGGTTATGTTATTAGACCACCAGGGGTGTGTGTGTGTGTGTGTGTGTGTGTGTTCTGCTTTAAGAAAACAGAGGTTAATGCTTAAAATGCACTGAAAGCTGCTCAGGGAACTGGTTATGTTATTAGATCAGTACTATGTTGTTTCTCTGTTGTATGGAAATATAAAGGAACATTTGCATTTATTAATTTAGCACACACTTCTATTTAAAGCACCCGTCACTGTCAAAAGCATCTTTGAATGTGAGTAGCAGGTATGATCATCAGGCTTTTGAGGAGTGTTTATTTCTTCATCTCTCAATCATCATTGCATTGCATTATATGTTTTGATCATTTAAATATCATCAAGACATATTAATGAAGATACAGAGTGACGACTGATGTTTATATAATTTTATGTAACTGTTATAAAGATCTCATTGATTTACATTTCAGAATTTCATCTTACTTTTTGGCATAAGAATATCAGCATTTGCACAAAATTACATATTTTTGCTCAGTTTGGGTCTTTTCCTCCATATTATCACTACATCAGAATATATGACCATAAAAGCATATCAACATAAAACATATACGCAAACGTTAGATTTTTTAGTATAGTGTATTATTTAATATTTTCACTAAACTGTTCCATTGAAATAGATTTTTCTGACTATTCTTTCATATGTCAGGCTTTATAGGGTTAAAATGCATTGATAATCTGCTCAGCACACATAAAAATGGTACTTTAATGGCTAAGTCTTGAATTTCTTCTGTTGAATGAAGTGATTAGGGAACATTTGCATTTATTAATTTAGCACATGAGCATGCACTCATCTGCTGTCTGATAGGCCACATTTACACTGTCAACCTGATTATTCCACTGCAAGTCTTATTGCATGCACATTTTTCACATCCAATTTGAGTCGCTTTCGAATGTGGTGATCTGATATCCGATCACCTGACCTACATTTGCTTCCCTTCTATTTTTACATCATTGACAAAAACATTAGTAAATATGCACACGTCAGATGTGTGCACGAGGCCTTGCAGTGTCATTTGTCTCTAATTGTGTGAAGGTGTGAGGGACAGATGTTCTTATTATAAACTCACACTCACAAGTCAAAGGAACAGCACACACACAGAAAATGACAGAGCTGGCATGTCTTGCAGCAGGCTGGTAAAGCTTCACTGCGAACACTGGATTCAGGACGAGAAAGCAGAGATAGTATGTCCACATGGAGATTAACATGATCTCTCTAGATAGAATGAGGAGTGTTTCGTGTCTACAGCACATCCAAATGAAATGCAGAAAATGCAGCAGTAAAATCCATATTCATAAAGCCTCCGTTGTTCTGCTTTAATATGTCTCTATAATCGCTTCTGTCCCAGATTCTCATACTACAGTACAGAAAACACAAGAAGTCATTATGTGCTGGGTAGTTATTTTATTTCCCTTTCTTACATTGAGGGATTCCTGTAATATGACTGCACTGTTGTGGTAATTGTGCTGGTTTGATACTTTGTATTCATGTCTTTCCTGTAAAAAAAGATCACAACTGAGATCTGTCCTTTAACTCCACTGTTCTCCTAGACAGCATTGAGATTACACAGAGAGCAAACGGAAACGTCTGAGACAGAATTATCTGGCTTCTCAGATGTTTCTCCTGTAAAAAAAACTCTCATATCTCTCACTGTAATCTCTCATGTGTCTCCTTCAAGTGATCTCAGCAATGTCTGAAACGGTCTGTAGTCAAATGTCAGAGATCACATTATGAATATTTCTCATCAAATGCAATGGTGAGTGTGTGTGTGTGTGTGTGTGTGTGAGTGTGAGAGTGTGTAAGTGTGAGAGAGTGTGTGTGTGTGTGTGTGTGTGTGTGTGAGAGTGTGAGTGAGTGAGTGAGTGTGTGTGTGTG
>NW_015542593.1:299939-308959 GCF_001515605.1 Sinocyclocheilus anshuiensis
TGTGTGTGTGTGTGTGTGTGTGAGAGAGTGTGAGTGAGTGAGTGAGTGTGTGAGTGTGTGAGTTTGTGTGTGTGTGTAAGTGTGAGTTATGTGCCCTAATTGTGCCCTTTAGGGTTTAAAATAATCTCAGGAGTTCAAAAACAATGTCTCCGAGTCATTCACGATATTTCTCAGAAAAGAGTCCATGCTGGAGTCACAGAACACATTTAAACTCGGTCATGCCGTAATCACCAGTCTTTTAGAGAAGTGTGCTTCTGAATGATTCAACTGACCTTAAAACACAAAGTGAATCTTCACATACACAATCAAAGCAGAACAAGGGTTTCTGACACTGGACAGACAAATGAAAGCAGTATGTTGGACACTCAGTGGGCACCAATAATAATCACAGTGTGTCAATAAGGCCATCTAGTGGTTGAACTCATGCAGCCGCACAACTCACACATCGTATCAAATGAGAATTTAGGAAATTACACTCTTAAAAATAAAGGTGCTTCACAGTGATGCCATAGACATCCTTACCTTTTTTTTTTTGTCTAAATGGTTCCATAAAGAACCTTTAACATCTTGAAGACCCTTTCAGTTTCACAAGAGCATATTTGCGGTGAAAGAAGGTTCTTCAGATTAGAAAAAGGTAAGAAAGAAATGGTTCTTTAAAGAACCTTTGACTGAATGCTTCTTTGTGGAACCAAAAATGGTTCTTCTATGGCATCGCTTGAAGAACCTTTATTTTTGAAGAGTGTGCAGTTACTGTTACTATTGCACATTACCAGAAACTAAACACTGCCAGATCACCATATTCACTGTAAGTCTATAGAGTCGAATATTCCTGATCTTCTTTCACGTTATGTTGAATATCTCACTACTAGCACATTTTTCTGTCAATTATGGCAATTTTGGCAAAACTAAAAGAATATATTACCCCCCAAAATGTAAATTCTGTCTTGTTTGCTCACCCTCATGCCAAACTCGACTCATATGCTGTTAAAAACATTACCCAGCGCCAAAAATGCCTTATAAGCATTATAAACAGCATTCCATACGACCTGTGCGCTATATTTCCAGTGTTCTGATGTCATGCACTCAATGGAGTACAGACGTTCATTTTGAGTATGTATTTTTCTTTCTTTTTTATGCATTTATACCCAAAACAGAGAACGTTCTCAGAACTGTTATTAACATTCTGGTAAGGTTCTCTCAAAGTTATGAACAAAATGTTCTTCCAGTCACATTAATAAAATGTTTATTTAGTTATCTGGTCTTTAATAATGTTCTCATAATGTTAGCACAAAAACATTATTTATATGTCTTTCATGGAGCGTTTTTGAAATGTTACTACGTCTTTCAGAACGTTCAGAGAACATTCAAAAGTAACATTCCTTTAATGTTTTCAAAATGATCAAATGGAATGTACCTTTAAAGGGATAGTTCACCTAAAAATGAAAATTCTGTCATTAATTACTCACCCTCATGTCGTTCCAAACCTGTGAGACCTTCGTTCATCTTCAGAACACAAATTAAGATATTTATATTTTGATATTACAGTATGCTTTAAATAATTTTGTTACAAAATACATAAAATAATCATAAAAAATGTGTTTATATAGAAACTGTCAAAAAATACATTTCATAATAAATATTGACATTACTTACAGTATGCTTACATATGGTTAAAAAATACATAAAATGATCATAAATCATAAAATGTGTTCAAACTTTGTCAATAAAATACATTTTATAATATATTTTGAACAGTATATGTATTTATTCATTTTTTCATATGTGTTCATATACAAACGCAGTCAAAAAATACATGTTATAATATATTTTAATTTAGAACTGCTTACACAATATATATATATTTACAGCATGCTTCAAATAAACTTTGTTAACATTTATTTATTTATTTATTTATCATAAATCATAAAATGTGCTGATATACAAACTTTGTCAAAAAATACATTTGATAATATATTTTGATATTACAGTATAATTTTGTTACAAAATACATTAAATAATCTTTTTTTTTTTTTTACTTATAAATGAGACTACTACAACCAGAAAGATAAAATCATTCAAGTAATGCTAGAGAAGAATATCTGTAATATCTGCAAAACAGTAGAGAACGGCTTTTATTGTACTAAGATTATAAATTATTAAATACGTCATTATATGTGCAAGAATTCCAAAATCCTTAATCACTTGAATACTAAAATACTCATTTAATTTTAAAGCACAGCCGCCACTAAATCAGACTTACTTTGAGCAAAAAATACATTTTATAATATATTTTGATATTACAGTATAATTTTGTTACAAAATACATTAAATCATCTTTTTTTTTTTTTTACTTATAAATGAGACTACTACAACCAGAAAGATAAAATCATTCAAGTAATGCTAGAGAAGAATATCTGTAATATCTGCAAAACAGTAGAGAACGGCTTTTATTGTACTAAGATTATAAATTATTAAATACGTCATTATATGTGCAAGAATTCCAAAATCCTTAATCACTTGAATACTAAAATACTCATTTAATTTTAAAGCACAGCCGCCACTAAATCAGACTTACTTTGAGATAATTCTGAGGTTAAAAACTGATTTAAAACCATAACAATAAACAGTTTAGTAGCTATGATATTGTTTTTGAAATCAAATCTTTGTATAGCTATGACAGAAAACACTGGCATCTGACAAAAAACAGTTAATCTTAATAATAATAATAATAATAAAAGTATATACATAAACCCAAATAGGAAATAAAACAGTTATCGAATAAGCATGTGTCCTATTGTGTGTCCTAAACTCCTGAAACACTGATGTCTCATATATTAGAGCAGTCGATGCAATTTATGAAAGAAATCAATTAAATCTGCATGTATTAAATCAGATGTAACCCCCTTTGCAATCATTAACATTTTCATAAGTAACTATAATTGATTACATATTTTTCTCAGTAACTGTAACTGATTACAATTACATTTATTTAGTAATTTATTTAGTTACATGTAACAAGTTACTTCCCAGCGCTGTGTATGTTTACGGTGACTGAGATTGAGTGGTACTGCGCCTTTAAGAGAGTCGCTCGGCTGTCGCGCACATTGTGTCGATATACCGGTCCGCCGCTGTCGTGTTGTGCTTTTATTCTCGCTCTGTACACTAATGTCTGCTCATTCCGCCGAAGAGTCGTTCCCGTTCCACGGGCTGCTTCCGAAAAAAGAGACCGGCGCTGCTTCGTTCCTCACAAAATTCCCGGAGTACGATGGCCGAGGGGTGCTCATCGCGATCCTCGACACCGGGGTGGACCCAGGTGCCCCGGGCATGCAGGTAAATCGAGCCCGCGGCTGCGGTTCATCACTAGGCCGCAGTCGGTTTTCTCCCGTTTAAGGGACCACAAATACTAGACGTTACCAGAATTCCACTGTCATAACTAAACAACGAAGCACTAACACATGTAAAGTAAATCAAGCTGAATAAAGCTGTTAAAAACATAAACTACACGTTTGAAAGGACAAGCTGTGTCATCCTCATCAACGACTCTCGCTTACAAAGGAGTATACCACAGTTTCTTTGTGTTTCTAAGCAACATTATATGAGAAAACACCATGATAAATTAATATAGTACTCATTTATCATGTTAGACATCAAAGAACCATTATAAATGACAAAGGCTGTGTTTCAAAACCTAGCGTGCTCCCTACATAGACAACATTATAGTGCTGTCTATGTAGGGAGCTCGCTAGGTCTCAAGGCACAACTAGTTAGGGCTGTTTTGTGTGCTATAGCTAGTGTTCACCTAAAACACATGATGGTTGTGTTGTGAAATTAATCTGTAAGCGGATCCAGCAGCTGTTTTGAGCTCTCACTCATCTGTGTGATGTCTTGTTTCTGTCTTTTTTGGTCGTTTTACTTTTTTTATTTTTTTATTTATGACCCTGCAAGAAATATACATACTGTAACAATAGAACACCAGAACAGGTATACGAGCACTCACCCTTCCATACATGCATGCATGTTCAATTTACACTTAAATAAAATAAAAACAATGAAGAAGAATGACTCTGTAATGCTCATATGGCAACACTTTGGATCATGTGAGCTGATCTGTGCACTGATCATTTATCATAATATACAGACTGTAGCTTTCAAACGCATCCCGCTGTGAATCTGATATGATTTGTCTGACTCCAGACTGATGCTGAACTGTGTCTCATGCTCTTTCTCGTAGACTACGACGGACGGGAAACCCAAGATCGTGGACATCATTGACACGACGGGCAGCGGCGACGTGAAGATGTCCAGTGAGGTGGAGGTGAAGGATGGGCTCGTGACCGGACTGAGCGGACGCACGCTCCGAGTAAGAGAAGCACATTTATATTAAGAGACGCTGTCATTCATCACAGTTCACACAAGCTTTCAGATGCTCCGGTTACTAAACTGTATCTGTGTGAACAGCACAATAACATGTTTGGGTCTCGCGTTTCACCCTAAAATCAAAACAGAGAAAATAAGAGGATTTAGAAAATGCAGCCTGCTTCATTATGACGTTTTCTTTTTCATTTTCAATGCAAATATACTCCAAACACACTTTCGAAGAAGTTAAGTCAACTGTAAATCCAAAGCAAACTTCTATAGGTTTTATAAAAATTCTCTTTCATAGTGTTTCTAACTGAAAATAGCCAGGGAAGCTGGCATGGCGTTAAAACACAAACCAGTCATTCTCTCATTACTTTGCATTGTACCGAATGTTTTACTTTTTAGGTTTAGGTTCTTCTTATTCCCAAAGGCGATTCTCATTTCCTAGTGCAATATTTTCTGCGGTGGAGCTGTATTTTAAATTATTTTCATTAATTTTAAATATATAATACAAAATGTAAACAATGTAATTTTTGTCATTTAAAAATATTCCCTCATGCATTTTTTTAAATTCTACATGCATATTTTTATATGCATGTATAAGTTTTAAATCTATATATCTATATTTACCTATATATATATATATATATATATATATATATATATATATATATACTACTGGTCAAAAGTTTGGCATCAGAATGATTTTTAATGTTTTTTACAGGAGTCTCGTCGGCTCATCAAGGCTGCGTTTATTTTATCAAAAATACAGGAAAAAATTTAATATTGTGAAATATTATGATGTAAAATAATGTTTTTCTATTTTAATATACATTCAAATCTAATTACAAAGAAAGAATAAAAATGTACTGACCCCAAACAGTAGTGTATATTGTTAGAAAAGATTTCTATTTTAAATAAATGCTCTTCTTTTTAACCACACACACACACACAATAAAAAAAACAACAACAACAAAAAATCACATCAGGGATTGATTCACAGTCATCTGTATTATAATATCAAATTGTATAAAGGGGGTCCACATCTTATTAAATACATATACTTTGCCTCTAATTCTGTATGTTAAAAAAATTAAATAAGAATAATTTTTAAAGATATACATTACTTTAAACTGGGGCAAAATATGAATCAGACATGTTCTCATGGCATTCACTCCTCTATATTATTTTAATAGCCAGACCGTAGCGTTTCAGTAGCACTAAAGGTTTCCCGTTTCTCTCCAGATTCCTGCTGCTTGGGTCAATCCGTCTGGGAAGTATCACATCGGAATAAAGAACGGTTATGATTTTTTCCCTAAAGCTCTCAAAGAGAGAATACAGGTAACGCGTGATTATTTGTCAGCGCTGATGTTATATGCGCAAACAAATGCATGTTTTGGCTTGTTTATTCATAATAAGTCCGATGTCTGGCGGTTCAGAAAGAGCGTAAGGAGAAGCTGTGGGATCCAGCACACAGAGCAGCTCTCGCTGAGGCCAGTCGCAGGATAGAAGAGTTTGACCAGACCCACCCAAACCCATCACAGGTCAGACCGCTGCTGCGATTTGCATGCTCGAATAAAAATAAAGCATGAGAAAATAAGGTGTTGTTGCACGGTGCTTTCTGATAGTTTTGCATGTTGAATATGGCTTAAAATAATTGTGAGTTTCTGTTGTCAGATGGAGAAGCTACAGAAGGAGGAACTACAGTGTCACGTGGAGCTGTTAGGAGCCCTGGAGAAGAAGTACAGTGATCCAGGGCCGGTTTATGACTGTATATCGTGGCATGACGGCGTCACATGGAGGTCTGAGCATTTTCCAGCTTTAAAGGAATAGATCACGCAAAAATGAAAATGTGCTGATGATGTGCTCACCCTCAGATCATCCGAGATCAGGATGAGTTTGTTCCTTCATCAGATTTGTGGAAATGAAGCATTGCATCAGTGTCTCTGCAGTGAATGGGTGCCGTCAGAACGAGAGTCCAAACAGCTGATAAAAACATCACAATAATCCACAAGTAATCCACAGCACTCCAGTCCATCAGTTAACATCTGGAGAAGACAAAAACCGAAACTAATCCAGCATTTTAACTAAAATACGAGTCCATAATCCATAATAACGCTTCCTCCAGTGAAAAAGTGTTCTGGTGTGAATCAGGAGAGCTAACAAACCATACATCAATGGAAAGCTTATTTATTCAGCTTTTAGATGATGCATACATCTCAGTTTCGAAAAATTGACCCTTATGACTGGTTTTGTGCTCCAGGGTCACATTTTCAGTGCATTAGTAAGATGATTGTGTGTGTGTGTCAGGGCTGTGGTGGACACGTCTGAGACCGGAGACCTGTTGTCATGCACCATCCTGAGCTCTTATCGAGAGCGACAGGAATACGCCACACTGGGATACGCCGAGATGCTCAATTACTCCATAAACATCTATGATGAGGGAAACACTCTGTGTATCGTCACCAGCGGAGGTGAGACTGGTGATGATAATTAAATGTATATTGTAAATGCATATCATTAAGAGGCTTTACACTGATCAGCGTGTGTTTGCAGGGGCTCATGGGACGCATGTCGCCAGCATCGCAGCGGGTCACTTCCCCGATGAACCCGAGCGGAACGGTGTCGCTCCAGGAGCTCAGATCCTGGCTGTGAAGATCGGAGACACGCGCCTCAGCACAATGGAGACGGGCACCGGCCTCATACGAGCTGTAAGACATCAACACTCACTGACACATCATTAAAGGATATTATAGGATTTATAAACGTTTATAAAGCGAATAGTTCCAGTCCTTGATTCTGATTGGCTGAGCCAGGGGGACACCAAGAACTCCTGAATAACGGTTGCTTTATTGATTGTGTTATTTGTGATCTCTGTTTGCAGATGATTGAAGTCATAAACTATAAGTGTGACCTTGTGAACTACAGTTACGGGGAGGCGACTCACTGGCCAAACTCGGGGTGAGTCTCTCACTGCAAAATACACGGCCGAAGTCAAGTCACGTGTATTTCTGTAGCTTTTATTCTCATCGAGTGTGTCACTGCAAAGTTGACTAGTTGCTGGATTGTTCAAACCACTTGTTTGCTTGCTCGATGGAACGTTATGAACTTTAAAGGGGTCCTATTGTGCTTTTTCACTTTTTCGACTTTAGTAAGTCTGTAATGTTGCTGTTTGAGCATAAAAAAGATCAAAGTCCACTTCAAAAGGAGATATTTTATTTAACAGAAATCACTTTTCAAAAACTACACACTGGCCCGGCTAACCAATCACAGCACATTTCGTGTTTCAGAAGGCGGGCCTTCATTTGAGACAGGAACTATTCGAGCCGTTCATGCCAGACTGGGGAGAGAGGTGTTGTAATAATGTAAAATATGTGAAAAATGTGTTTTTCGAACAACCTAGTAGAGAGCCTGTTCTAGTACACCCCCAAAACAAAATCATTACATTATGATTCACGTCTGTGTGTTCTTCAGGAGGATCTGTGAGGTCATCACGGAGGCTGTACAGAAGTATAATGTGTTGTTTGTGTCGAGTGCTGGGAATAACGGCCCGTGTCTGTCCACCGTGGGCTGCCCCGGAGGAACCACCAGCAGTGTGATCGGTACCGGCCTGAAACACACTTCTACAATTCATTATATCAATATTGCCACAGCATCACACACAAAACAAGCAATGACAAGAAATATAACAATAACTAACGACAACTTAAAATTAAGAATAACAAGATCTGCACATGATTTGCAGACAAAGTAATTCAGTTCATTTGTGCCATTGTTTTAGTTCATTAAGATTTTTACCTTCATTTTACCTTCACGTGAATTTTACCTTCATAAATTGTGGCCACATCGTTCTATGATTTACTAAAACAAATGAATCAATTGTGACCCTGGACCATAAGGGAAATTGAGATTTATACGTCATCTGAAAGCTGAATAAATAAGCTCTCCATTGATGTATGGTTTGTTAGGATAGGACGATATTTGGCCGAGATACAACTATTTGAAAATCTGGAATCTGAGGGTGCAAAAAAATCAAAATATTGAGAAAATCATCTTTAAAGTTGTCCAAATGAAGTTCTTAGCAATGCATATTACTAATCAAAAATTAAGTTCTGATATATTTACGGTAGGAAATATACAAAATATCTTCATGGAACATGATCTTTACTTAATATCCTAATGATTTTTGGCATAAAAGAAAAATGTATAATTTTGACCCATACAATGTATTGTTGGCTATTGCTACAAATATCCCCCAGCGACTTAAGACTGCTTTTGTGCTGCAGGGTCACATTTAGTATGATATAGCCACGATTTACCAAAACAAGGGAACGTATGTATAAAATAGACATTTATCAAGACATTATGAAGAAGAAGAAAATATATACACTACCGGTCAAAAGTCTGGGATCAGAATGATTTTTAATGTTTTTTTACAGGAGTCTCGTCGGCTCATCAAGGCTGCATTTATTTGATCAAAAATACAGGAAAAAATGTAATATTGTGAAATATTATTATGATGTAAAATAACATTTTTCTATTTTAATATACATTAAAATCTAATTTATTCCTGTGATGCGCAGCTGAATTTCCAGCATCATTACTCCAGTCTTCAGTGTCACATGATCTTCAGAAATCATTCTAATATGCTGATTTATTAT
>NW_015542593.1:309776-311004 GCF_001515605.1 Sinocyclocheilus anshuiensis
AAATCAGTTGTGCTGCCTAATATTTTTGTGGAAACCAAAATACTTTTTTTCAGGATTCTTTGATGAATATAAAGTTAAAAAGAAGAGCATTTATTTAAAATAGAAATCTTTTCTAACAATATACACTACCGTTCAAAAGTTTGGGGTCAGTACATTTTTATTCTTTCTTTTTTTGAAAGAAAATAAAAACTTTTATTCAGCAAGGATGTGTTAAATTGATAAGAAGTGATGGAAATATTTATATCGTTAGAAAATATTTATAATTTGAATAAATGCTGTTCTTTTTAACTTTTTATTCATCAAAGAATCCTGGAAAAATATTGCAGTTTCCAAAAAAATATTTGGCAGCACAACATTGATAATTCTAATAATAAATCAGCATATTAGAATGATTTCTGAAGATCATGTGACACTGAAAAACAAATCACATTAAAATAGAAAAAAATTATTTTAGATATTTTAGAAATAATATTTCATTTTTTTCTGTATTTTTGATCAAATAAATGCAGCTTTGATGAGACTTCTTTAAAAAACATTACAAGTCTTACTGATCCCAAACTTTTGACCGGTAGTGTATACTTGATACCTTAATTATATTGAAGGCAGCATTAGGGAATTCCCTCATGTTTAGCCACATCATGCAGTCAGAAAGCACTGGTTTGATGGTTCCTGATGTGCAGGTGTGGGCGCTTACGTCACGCCGGACATGATGATGGCCGAGTACTCTCTGAGAGAGAAGCTTCCTCCGAACCAGTACACGTGGTCGTCCCGCGGCCCCAGTACAGACGGGGCTCTGGGGGTCAGCATCAGCGCCCCCGGCGGAGCCATCGCCTCCGTGCCCAACTGGACGCTCCGCGGCACGCAGCTGATGAACGGCACCTCCATGTCCTCTCCGAACGCCTGCGGAGGAATCGCTCTGCTGCTCTCAGGTACAGATGCAGCTCAGCCCGTTTGAACCAGAATTACCAAGCTTATACTAAGGGTAGGGCTGCATGATAAATCGCAATCGCGATTAGGCAAAAGCTGCGATTGTCATGTGCATCTTGTAGTAAATCTCCATCTGAAGGCTAGAGGGCGCTCTCACGCTGAGGAAATCCCTATAAACAGAAGCTTTAACTGCTTTCATTGATTCAACAAAACAGGACTACGACAATAAAGCAATAATCCCTGTGAAGCCGTGGTTTACAGTGAATTTATAACGGCTAAGGGGTGTTGTTAGGTAAATTCA
>NW_015542593.1:311231-321197 GCF_001515605.1 Sinocyclocheilus anshuiensis
AGCCAATCAGAATCAAGGACCGGAACTATCCGTTTTATAATATATGATTTATCTGAGTTCGCCTTATTATGAATTTCATTGTAATAAAGTATATAATAATGCAGTGCCTTTATCACTGCTTAGAATACTATGAAATATGTTGCGTGTCTTATTCTGTGTAAGAAGCCACATGAAAATTTTGTAGCTTTAACACAGATTTTATTAGATTTAATTTATACAGTGAAGAGTTATTTTACATTTGATTATTCAATTTCTGTGCCTGAAAACTGTTAGACTTACCTGAAAAATGTAAAGCACTGTTCATTTAATTTGTATCTGTGTTCTATAGGGCTGCACGATAAATCGCATGCGATATTTAATGCGCATCTTGTCAGAAAGCCGGTTCTGTAATCAGCGGTAAATCTCCAGCACCTGCGGGCTTTCACATTGAGCAGCATTAACTACACAGAGCCGTTGTTCACTGAGGAGCTGCGCAAAAAATCGCGCCAATATGAACGTGGTTTTGCGCAGCTCGTTAGTGAACAACGGCTCTGTGTAGTTAATGCTGCTCGGGGAAGTCGTGGCCTAATGGTTAGAGAGTCGGACTCGTAACCCAAAGGTTGCGGGTTCGAGTCTCGTACAGGCAGGGATTGTAGGTGGGGGCAGTGAATGTACAGCGCTCTCTCCACCTTCAATACCACGACTGAAGTGCCCTTGAGCAAGGCACCGAACCCCCAACTGCTCCCCGGGCGCCGCAGCATAAATGGCTGCCCACTGCTCCGGGTGTGTGTTCACGGTGTGTGTGTGTTCACTGCTGTGTGTGTGCACTTTGGATGGGATAAATGTAGAGCACTAATTCCTAGTATGGGTCACCATACTTGGCCACATGTCACGCCACTTTACTTTACTCACTTCAATGTGAAAGCCCGCAGGTGATGGAGATTTACCGCTGATTACAGAACCGGCTTCACTGATAAGATGCGCGTTAAATATCGCATGCGATTTATCGTGCAGCCCTAGTGTTCTATTATATTTATGTGTGCTTGTAATTTGTTTATTTTCTATGCTGATTTACTCGACTACAAAATCACCCCAATCATTTTTCACCCCAAGTCATCTGGTGAAATTTTTTTTTTTTCATATCGCAATATATATCGCAGAAAAACAAAATATCGCAATGTGAGTTTTTTCCAATATCGTGCAGCCCTAATTTTCCTCTATGAGGTGATATGTGCCAACTTAAATGGACTTCCAGGGTATTTTTGTCTTTATAATGGCAATGTTTTCCGAACTTATGACATGTTTGCTTCTTGTATGCATCTAATTCCTACATTTTAATCAATAAATGTAATTAGAATAATTAAAAACTCTTATCAATCAAATCTTTGCACTGCAGAAGCGGCACAAAAATGCTAAAGTGGCGTTAAGGTGTATTTACACAGATCGTTTGTTAATGCTATGAGATTTTTTTAAATTAGGCCTTTTATTTAATTATGAAATTATACTAGAAAAATAAAATGATCATTTTAATTTTTAAACTGTAACCACCAGTAGGTGGCGGCAAGTCTTAATGAGTGAGTCATTGAATTATTCACTCAATCGATTCATTCAAACGGATGATTCATTCAGCCACAGAATCGTTCATTAAAATTATTTATTTAAAACACAGATTAATTCAGTGTGTTGTTCAGAGACGGAAGAGTTCTGCTGTGGAAATTTTCTTGACAAAATAAAGCAAAAATGTGAAAAAAAGCTCAAAATGTGAACTTATTAAATCAATATGACACTTGCAATCTTGAATATTGAGGTGTGTGTGTGTGTGTGTGTGTGTGTGTGTTTGTCAGGTCTGAAGCAGAACGACGTTCGGCCCACAGTTCCAGCGGTCCGCAGGGCTCTGGAGAACACGGCTCTGAAAGTGGAGGATATAGAGGTGTTTGCACAGGGTCACGGCATCATTCAGGTACTGAGGAGCGGAGCAGTGATGCTCATTATAAGGCAAAGAATGGTATCACATTTTCATGTTGCGATTAATTGCTAATGCTTTCATCACGGTATACGGTATTATCATGGTATTGAAATTTAGTTAAAAAAAAGTGCTGTCATTATACAGTATAACAGGTTTAATAACTTTTTTCTTATTCAGGTCTGAAGCAGAACGGCGTGCAGCCCACGGTGCCGGCGGTGCGCAGGGCTCTGGAGAACACGGCTCTGAAAGTGGAGGATATAGAGGTGTTTGCACAGGGTCACGGCATCATTCAGGTACTGAGGAGCGGAGCAGTGATGCTCATTATAAGGCAAAGAATGGTATCACATTTTCATGTTGCGATTAATTGCTAATGCTTTCATCACGGTATACGGTATTATCATGGTATTGAAATTTTGTTGTAAAAAAGTGTTGTCGTAATACAGTATAACAGGTTTAATGACTTTTTTCTTATAACAAAAGAACTGAACATTTACATACAATAAAGTAATACACAAAGAATAAAGTAAAAAATTTCACACAGATAAAAGTGATAAAAGGTCAATCAATAAGTAACACTTTACAATGAGATCTCATTAGTTAACCTTAGTTAATGCATTAACATTAATAATGCGCAATAGCTACATTTGCTACAGAAGTTATTATTCTTTGTTTAAAATACAACCGTTAGTTCATTAAGTAACAGTTGCAACTTTTTATTTTAACCACGTGTTATTACATTTTGAAATTGCTTGAAATCATTGAGAATTCATTCACGAAGAAGAATTTTCCATTGACAGTTTGTTTACTAATGAATTAACTAATGTTAATTAATAGAGCCTTAATGTAAAGTGTGACGGAGCAATAAAGAATCATAACATTGTCAAACAATATCTAGGGCATGTTGTAATCCAGATTAAAATTTTTAAAAAGTTTGAAAATAAATAGCCTATTAAGTCTAAATATTTGGCGCTGTGATAAAAAAAAATCTGAATGGCTATTTAAACTAGGGCTGGGTTTTGACACAAATTTCACGATTCGATTTGATTCTCATTCATAATCTTTCGATTCGATTATTTTGGATATGTATCAGGTACAGTACATGCAAAATTAATACCGTAAAATACACCTGAGAGTCAGTTGGTACTACATTACTATAATATTGAAGGTTAAAATTGACTGATTTGTAGGCTATACAACTGCTAAAATTTTAAATAATAAAGTTATAATTACATAATAATATTTCTACCTCAATTCGTTTTTTTGAAATATAAACATTTTAAATGGTGACCGTCATAAAAACTTGATGGATTTATTCAAACATAAATTAAACATTGAAGAACCCTCTCTACAGTTTATTTTTCTGTCTGACTAATGATTTTATGGTCACCGAATATGTTTTTCTGAGGTAAATGTGACGTTACGTGACATATTGTTTACAAGCCGTTATATTGACGTCTTTGCGCGGCTGAAACACTGATTAAGCGATTAATGTTATATGAGAAAGTTGTACTCTTTCTTTTAACTTGCCTTCGGATGTTTAGTCATGTTTATTTTGTGCTATAACTAGTATTAAAGCGGAGGAGATGATCAATTCACTGAGGCGCTACAGTGATCTGTCACTCCACATTAAACAGCGCCGCATTTATTGTTTAAATACTGCAATACAATGGACAGCATTTGAAATCTGAGACTTTGTTTCATATTAAAAGTACCAACGCACAATGCTTATTGCAATTATATTGGATGGGAAGTGCCCTTCAACATTCCGTCCATTAACTGAAAACAGGCTAGACTAATCGATTCTTGGGATGTAAGAATCGATAATAGTTATCGGATATTTACTGTACTTCGCAATCACAGATTCTAGCCTACGTCTTGGAATATATGACCCAAATAAGAATTTTCACCATATATTGTCATCTGAACAAGTAACAAGTCTGCCACATTTGTTCTGACCAACTGAGGAAAAAAGCATTACAATAAATCGCACTACCAATGGTGATTTAATCTAAAGATTGGTTAGCTCATATCACATCAAACCGTTCAAATTATTATTATTGTTATACTTTATTCTCAAATTATTAATGTTAACAACATCAGCATTGCCTATAGTTTGTATTAGCGTGTAGATTTCAATTTCTGTTCAGTCTAATCTCTTTAATTGTCATACCATTCGAATTTCATATTAAGAAATTATTTTAACTCAAAAATCTAATTATGCCCCCTTTGAACAGGTTGTTTTTAAAATACAAATCTTGTGTAATCCCAGGCTATCTGTAATGAGATGCACATTTATAACTGGAATATAATTTAATTTCATTCACATGAGTTTCATAAACACATAATCCTTTCTGGATTACAATCCGCCATCAAAATAAATGTAATTATTCTGGTTGCTGTGAGAAAAGGCTATAAATCCGCCACCTGCAGGATCCTCACATGCGTTAGCCTAGTAGCCGGGACAAATTCTTTATGTTTACAGACATGACGTAATGACGCAGTGCCATGCTCACAGCTTTAAATACGCTTTAGAAAGTAGCGCAGCTGCTTTGTTTCCGGGGTTTCCGGAGTAATGGCTGCATTTCTGCTGTTTAGCGCCATCTGCTGTCAGAGAGTGAAAGTGCGCTTCTCATCCGTGCTTGTTTGCATCAGAGAGCGGATGCATCTTTGACGCAGCATACAGCGGTGTTGTGACCAGTTGATGGGAAAAATATTAGGGATGCACGATATTATCGGACTGATATCGGAATCGGCTGATAATGGCTTTAAATGTAAATATCGGCATCGGCCGATATGAAAAATTGTGCCGATATGTTATAAGAGGAATACGTTAACTCGCATGTGCTCAGGGTGTGCTAGTGATTAGATCACGTCAGCAGTGTGGCACAGGAGAGACTTGTTGTTGTTTCCAAACAAAAGGAAATATATCGGTATCGGCCAAAATGAATTGGAAAATATCGGATATCGGCAAAAATCCAATATCGTGCATCCCTAAAAAATATTCTTAAAATGCATTCAAAAAATCTGAATAATTTGTAATTATTCACGGTATTTTGAAGTGCCTACTATAACTATATCGTGCCTATTCATTAACGTGATATATTGCATATATTGTCTACTCATTATGCATGCATTCGTGTGTTCATGACCGCGTTTGTGTGATGCGCAGGTGGAGCGGGCCTTCGACTACCTCATGCAGCATGCGTCGCTGCCCACCAGCAGCCTCGGCTTCACCGTGACCGTGGGATCGCAACGAGGCATCTACCTCAGGGGCCCGACACAGGTCACCGGCCCGTCCGATCACGGGGTCGGCATCGAGCCCGTGTTTCCAGAGAATACAGGTACATGCTACAGTTCATAGTGGAGCTGAATGCAGTGGAGAATATGTTTACAGATCTCTCAGAGTTTGAGATTAATCAGGATAATGCCAGAACAAGGATGCAGTTATTTACTGTTCATTATTTGACCTTTTTAACCTGGACTGATTTTGAACAAGGAGCTCTGATAAATCATGTCATGTATACCAGAGTTCTAATCGTTACTTTCATTAAATAAACATTAACTGAAAAAAATAAACCTACTGAGATAAAATTAAATAGAAAAAAAACTTTTAGGTAGTTGCTAAGGTGTTTAGTTTAAGATGAAGTACTTAAATATCTAAATAAACTAAAAGTAAAACTTCATAAAAATATGTAGACATATTAAAAAAGATAATATAAATGGCAAAAACGCACAACAAAATTAAAACTTTAAATGAAATTAAAATTAAAACAGAACCTGTAAAAACAAAATCAAAATATTATCAAAAACTAGGATCGTGTATCTGTTACTAGAATAACTCAATTTATTATGATAGAGTTTGTTAACATGTTGCAAAACTAATGATGCGATATTCTAATAATCATAAAAATATGCAGTATACACCAGTATTGAGTACAATAGTCAGTTTTTGATTAGATTGAACTCTTTGGTTTAAAAGATAAAAGTTTTTATATTTTTGAAAGAAGTCTCTTCTGCTCACCAAGGCTGCATTTATTTGATCAAAAATACTGTAAAACAGTGAAGTATTACAATTGAATATAACAGTTTTCTATGTAAATATCTGTTAACCTGTAATTTATTCCTGTAATCAAAGCTGTATTTTCAGCGTCATTACTCCAGTCTTCAGTGTCACATGATCTTCAGAAATCATTCTAATATGCTGATTTGCTGCTCAACAAACATTTCTGATTATTATCAATGTTGAAAACAGTCGTGCTGCACAATATTTTTGTGGAAACTGTGACACATTTTATTTTTCTGGATTCACAGATGAATAGAGAGTTCAAAAGAGTAGCATTTATTTGAAATTGGAATCTTTTGTAACATTATAAATGTCTTTACTGGCACTTTTGAGCAATTTAATGCGTCCTTGATGAATAAAAATACACATTTCTTTCAAAACAAACAGTTTCTACCCAATGTTTTCTCTCCAGAGAACTCGGCCCGTATCTCGCTGCAGCTGCATCTGGCTCTCGTCTGCAACGCTGCCTGGGTTCACTGTCCGTCGCACCTGGAGCTCATGAATCAGTGCCGGCACGTCAACGTTCGCATCGACCCGCAGGGCCTGCGAGAGGGGCTGCACTACACCGAGGCACGTCCACAGATCCATCTACGCTCACACTATTTGACTGTCTTTAACTCTAATGATGATGAAGAACTAGGGCTGTGCGATTTTTCAGATTTTAGCGATTAATTGGGTTGGCTTGAGAAAGCCCAACCTACTGATCTGCTACTTAAGCTTTTTATTATTATTCTTCTTAGACTAAATTTCTGAACGCTACTCCTAGAGCTTTTAAGCTAGAACCACCAAACTCAGCCCAGCTCTTCAGACTGTTCTGACTTAGTGTGCTATATCTTTTCAGACTGATCCAACTTATGAGATTAAAATTTTTTGCCATATCGCCCAGCCCTATGATGAACATATGTGTGTGTGTGTGTGTGTGTGTGTGTGTGTGTGTGTGTGTGCACAGTATAGAGTGTGGTACGTAGTGTGTGTGTACAGTACGTAGTGTATGTGTGTGTGTACAGTAAATAGTGTGTGTGTGTATACAGTACATAGTGTGTGTGTGTATACAGTAAATAGTGTGTGTGTGTGTACAGTACATAGTGTGTGTGTGTGTGTGTACAGTACGTTGTGTGTGTGTGTACAGTACGTAGTGTGTGTGTACAGTACATAGTGTGTGTGTACAGTAAATAGTGTGTGTGTGTACAGTACATAGTGTGTGTGTACAGTAAATAGTGTGTGTGTGTACAGTACATAGTGTGTGTGTACAGTAAATAGTGTGTGTGTGTACAGTACATAGTGTGTGTGTACAGTAAATAGTGTGTGTGTGTACAGTACATAGTGTGTGTGTACAGTAAATAGTGTGTGTGTGTACAGTACATAGTGTGTGTGTACAGTAAATAGTGTGTGTGTGTACAGTACATAGTGTGTGTGTACAGTAAATAGTGTGTGTGTGTACAGTACATAGTGTGTGTGTACAGTAAATAGTGTGTGTGTGTACAGTACATAGTGTGTGTGTACAGTAAATAGTGTGTGTGTGTACAGTACATAGTGTGTGTGTACAGTAAATAGTGTGTGTGTGTACAGTACATAGTGTGTGTGTACAGTAAATAGTGTGTGTGTGTACAGTACATAGTGTGTGTGTGTGTACAGTACATAGTGTGTGTGTGTGTGTGTGTTTTCCAGGTGTGTGGATATGACACGTCGGCTCTCAGCGCCGGTCCTCTCTTCAGAGTGCCTATAACGGTTATAATCCCTGCGAGGTACGCCCGACCGCTCTGTTCTGCTCGCATCTGTGTTTCTGCTCGCCTGTGACGTGTGTTTGTCTCTTATAGAGTAGCTGACAGTCGCAGTCAGGAGATCACGTTCACAGACCTCCACTTCAGACCAGGACAGATCCGGCGGCATTTCATTACCGTCCCTCGTGGAGCATCATGGGCAGGTGATGTGATGCTGCATCACTGCAGGATTCTCCCAAACATTGATTTGTGATCTAACTATTCAGTCTCTTCCAGAGATCTCGTTAACGTCTCATTCTGGAGACGTGTCGTCGAAGTTCGTCCTGCATGCGGTTCATCTGGTGAAGCAGCGAGCGTATCGAGTCAATGAGTTTTATAAGTTCTCGTCTCTCCTGGAGAAGGGCTCGCTCACGGAGGCTTTTCCTGTGCTGGTACACAATACGCAAACTATTAGGGCTGCCCACTAATAGCTGACTAACTGTTATTCGACGAGAAGAGGCAGAAAAAAATGTTTTGAAGATGAAGATATTTTGTAAATTTCCTACTGTAAATATATCAAAACTTAATTTTTGATTAGTAATATGCATTGCTAAGAACTTCATTTGGACAACTTTAAAGATGATTTTCTCAATATTTAGATTTTTTTTGCGCCCTCAGATTCCAGATTTTCAAATAGTTGCTTTTCAAGTAGTCAGCTTTCAGAGATGATGCATAAATCTCAGTTTCAGAAAAATTGACCCTTATGACTGGTTTTGTGGTCCAGGGTCATATATATGTCTTACCATCTGAAATATGTTAGTAGCAACAACTTTACACGGTCGCTTAATCTAACATAAACCTTGAAAACTTGACTTGACTTAAAATACTCAGTCATTTTTGTTCATACAGATAAGAGTAATACATTTTTCGAATATGTAAAGACTACGTTTATTTGTGGGCACTCAAAATAACAACAAAAATTGTGCTTTTGTAAAATAATGAAAGCAAACAGGATTTGCTTTCTGCCGTCTCGGTCTCTGTGAACATGAGCGTGTAAACTTACGTTACACACATGAAAAATATATCTATAGGGGCGTTTGAGCGCTGATAGGCTGTAGGCAATTAAAGGCTCATTTTTAGGAATTACATGGTTTATTAATAAACGTGAGATTAGTCGACTAATTGCTTAAAAATGAACGACTACTAGTCGACCAGGGGTGCGTTTCCCAAAAGCATCGTTAGCTAACTATGGTCGTTAGTTCCAGTGAACTCTATTGGTAACGATGGAACTTGCGACCATAGTTCCTTTTGGGAAACGCACCATAGTCGAGGGCAGCCCTACAAACTATAACACATATATTTTTTCATATGTGGTTTGTCTGTCTGTCGGGTCACATGTTCATCTGTGTCTTTCTCAGCCAGGACGCACTCTGGAGCTCTGTGTTGCTCGCTGGTGGGCGAGTCTGGGTGACGTCACCATTGATTATGTCATTTCCTTCCATGGGCTGGTGACGGCACCTTCTCCTATTCATATCGTGAGTGTCTTTAGGATTTAATGGCAGAAGTAGAAAGAAAATGATACTTTTATTCATCAAGGATGCATTAAATTGATCAGAAGTGACGGTAAAGACATTTATATAATGCCACAAAAGATTTATATTTCAAATAAATGCTGTTCTTTTGAACTTTCTATTCATCTGTGAATCCTGAAAAATAAAATGTCAGAGTTGTTCAATTTTAAAAATGAAAATAAATAATTTAAAAATTAAAAATAATCAAAATAAATTAAATTACTTTAGAATAAAAGCAGTTAAAATAAAACGAACTAAAAATTAAATAAAATTAATAATTATTTTAAAAATAAAAATGTACTTATAAATATAATCATAAAAATTTTAAATGTAAGCCATAAAAATGTAAAATTTAATTGAACCATTTTAAAATGAAAACAATTAAAATAAAACTTTTTGTCCTTTTTAAAAAAAAAAAAAAGCTATGAAATATTTTATTTGTTTAGCTGCATCAGAGAACCATGTCATTAAATTGAAATAATAACTTAAAATCTCAGGGGGATTTCAAAAAAAATATTTTAGCTCAAACAGTTTGGGAATCCCTACTTTATGCTGTAACTTCTGTGCCACCCACAGAAGAGTTTTTTAAAAAGAAATTAATACTTTTATTTATCAAGGACGCATTAAATTGATCAAAAGTGACAGTAAAGACATTTACAATGTTACAAAAGATTTCTATTTCAAATA